>NW_024083024.1:0-1623 GCF_003009895.1 Hyaena hyaena | reverse complement strand
TCTCTCTTTCTTTCTTTCTTTCTTTCTTTCTTTCTTTTTTTTTTTTTTTTCTGGGTCCCTGTCTGGTTTGATAATCAAAGTGATGCTGGCTTCACAAAATGAGTCTGGATGTTTTACTTCGATTTCCATGTTTTGGAATACTTGGAGAAAAATGGGTATTAGTGTTGTTTTAAATGTCTGGTAGAATACCTCAAGGAAACCATCTGGCCCAGGTCTCTTATTTGTTGGGAGATTTTTGATAACTGATTCGATTTCCTCACTTGTTATGGGTCTGTTCAGGTTTTCTATCTCTTCCCGTGTGAATTTTGGTAGTGTGTGTGTTTAGGAATTTGTCCATTTCTTTAAGTTGTCCAATTTGTTCGCATATAATTTTTAATTGTATTCTCTGATAATTACTTGTATTTCTGATGGGTTGGCTGTAATAAGTCCAGTTTCATTCCTGATTTTGTCTATTTGAGTGCTTTCTCTTTTCTTTTGAGAAGCCTGACTAGAGGTTTGTCAGTTGTTTTTGTTTTTTTGTTTTTTTTTTCAGAAAAACAACTCTTGGTTTCATAGATCTGTTCAACTGTATCTTTGGTTTCTGTATTGTTTATTTCTGCCCTGATTTTTATTATTTCTCTTCTTCTACTGGGTTTTGGGTGTTCTTGTTGCTCTCCCTCTCATTCCTTTAGGTGAGCTGTAAGATTCTGCACTTTCACTTCTTCTAATTTGTTGAAATAGGCCTGGAGTGCTTTGTACTTTCCTCTTAGAACTGTCTTCGCCGCATCCCATAGAGTTTGGGTTGTTGTATTTTCATTTTCATTTGTTTCCACATATTTTAAAATTTCTTCTCTAATTGCCTGATTGGCCCATTCATTCTTTAGTAGGGTGTTCTTTCACCTCCATGTTTTTGGAGGTTTTCCAGACTTCTTCCTGTGATTCATTTCGAGTTTCATACCATTGTGATCTGAAAGTGTGCGTGGCATGATCTCAACTCTTTCACATTTATTGAGGGCTACTTTATGTCCCAGTATGAGATCTATCTTGGAGAATGTGCCATGCGCACTTGAGAAGAAAGTGTATTCCATAGCCTACAGAGGTACAGTTCTAAATATTTCTGTCATATCCATCTGGTCCAATGTGTCATTTAAGTCCATTGTGTCTTTACTGATTTTATGTCTAGTTGATCTATCCATTGGTGTAAGTGGAGTATTAAAGTCTCCTGCTCTTAGCACATTCTTATCTATAAGCTTGTTTCTGTTTGTTTTTAATTGTTTTATGTATTTAGGTTCCTCCATATTTGGTGCATAGACATTTATAATTGTTAGCTCTTCCTGATGGATAGACCCTGTAATTATAATATAATGCCCTTAATCCCTTGTTACTGCCTTTACTTTAAAGTCCAGTTTGTCTGATATAAGTAAAGCTACTCCAGCTTTCTTTTGACTTCCAGTAGCATGATAGATATTTCTCCATCCCCTCAATTTCAAACTGAACATGTCCTCAGGTCTAAAATGAGTTTTTTGTAGACTGCAAATAGACGGATTTTGTTTTTTATCCATTTTGCTACCCTATGTTTTTATGTGGGCATTTAGTCTGTTTACATTCAGTGTTATTATTGAAAAATATGGGTTTAGAGGAGGG
>NW_024083023.1:47147-47983 GCF_003009895.1 Hyaena hyaena | reverse complement strand
GGCTCACCAACGCCAGGATGGTCAGGTATCAGGGAATGCTATGTGAGAATCCGCGCATTCACCCAGAAGTAGTACGGACCCTGAACCCTGCAACCCTGTTGCCTGTCGGGCTAGTCCAGCCAGACCATGACTGCATTGGGCCCATGACTGCATTGAAGTCATGGATGAGGTGTTCTCCAGCAGACCAGACTTGCGGGACCAGCCTCCCAAAGACCCCGATGCTGAATATTTCACTGATGGTAGCAGTTTTATAGAAAGGGGGGAACATCTTGCAGGATATTCCGTGGTGACTCTAAACTCTGTCATTGAAGCAGAGGCCCTGCCGAAGGGGACTTCAGCACAAAGGGCAGAGCTAATTGCTTTAACCCGAGCCCTCCAACTGGCGGCATAGATACGTGTTAATATATACACAGACTCTAAATATGCCTTCACCACTCTCCACGTACATGGGGCCTTATATAAAGAAAAAGGTCTAATAAACTCAGGAGGAAAGAACATAAAATATGGTAAGAAGATCCTTGAACTCTTAGATGCCGTATGGGCCCCTAAAAATGTGGCAGTCATGCACTGCCGAGGACATCAAAGGGGGGATACCACGGCTGCACTGGAAGACCGAAAGGCTGACCGAGAGGCAAAGCTAGCAGCTTCCAAAGGAGCAATAAAATCAGTTGCTTTAACTTCTGCACTGTTCCCTAACCCACTGACAGAGTGGGACCCTAATTACTCACACCATGAAAGTACTTGGTTTAAGACTGAGAGTGGCAACTACCTCCCAGGTGGATGGTGGAAATTTGAAGATGCCCGAATAGCAATTCCTGAGGCCTTAGCTCCAGCCT
>NW_024083023.1:0-43691 GCF_003009895.1 Hyaena hyaena | reverse complement strand
TCGTACCCTGCTTGGCTCCCTTGATTATACGATCAGTCTCCAGTCTCATTGAGACTATAGTTGAGAGAAAAACGGCTGCTCATGTAATGATGTTATGGAAATATAAACCTCTAAGCCAGGATGATGCTCTCTGACCCAAAATAGAGGGGTCCGAGCATCAAAGGGGGAATGTGGTAGGAACCCCTCCCTAAGGAGAATGAAAAAAATCGAAGAAGAGAGAAGAGAAGACTTCAAGGTCACCTAGATATGAGTCCAGCTGCCTACATCCCCCATGTTCTTGTAAACTGAAACAACTTAATCAGACTACATGTTTATGTGTATTACCATATATGGGAGACAAAGAAATAGAAAATGCATAAAAAACCCTATGCCATATGATGTGGGCCGCTCAGTTCTTTTGGGTACGAACCCAACTGAGCGGTGCCGGCATATATAAAGTTGCTTCCTGGAAAGAAAAGTCTCGGTGTCACGACTCTCTGAGCGAGAATCCTGCAACAGTACCTCCTGGACAAGAGAGACAGTGGAAGCAGCCACAGACCCTATGATGGCCATTAGTGCGGTAATGCCCAATATTAGAGCTCCAATGAATCGCTTTGGGTGCATGAGAGCATAATTGATCTCCTGTAAGACCTGCAACCCATAATCATCATACTAAGGAAGGATTAGTTAATCTTCCATTGAAGGTGCCCTGCTCTTACAAATGGGGTTTAGATTAGAGGCAATTAATAACATAGTATAAGAGGACGGTGAGTGTAAACAGGAATTCTTCGCTGTTTTCCCAGCTTTCTGGGCAAAGAGTAAAGGTAGTTTATCTTATCAGACCGGTGATTCCTCAAGCTTCTGCGGTGTGCAGACCAGCCAGCTTCCTGGGTGTGGCTGGAGCAGGGCTGGATATCTCAGGGGCCAGTGTCCTTTTGAAGGTCAGTTTAAGCTGGTTGACTAGATCTGGATTATGTCATCAGTCTGAGGGTTCTTCTGAGTTGGCCTACTGAACTCCGGAGTGATGGTCTGAAACTTTAAGAGCTGAATCCTTTGGTTACATATCTGAAGTACACCTCTAAGTCTTTGAAAGAAGTGACCCCCCCCCCATCCTTTGAATACACCAGATATCCTGAGTTTATATGGGGTGGGTTTAGGGAGGATATGGTTTGCATATTTAAAGATCCACCGCTGTTTTCCTGTTGTTCATACATTCTATTTGGAAACAGGAAGTGGAGGGGAAGGCAGAAGAGGCAAGGTGACAGCAGGAGGCAGAGAAAGAGAATTAGCAGTTTTAAATTTTGTGAGCTCAGACAGAGGAGTAGACTTCAGGTTTGTTAGGCAGTCTATGTCAGTCTGGAGAAGACAAGGAATTTACCTGAAACAAAAGGAGTTTCAGCAGCTGCTTGGGAATATTCCTTAAAGTCCCTGTCCCGAGGTAGACTAACCACAGTTGGCTCCAATTATAGCCATTAACCTGGGAAATGAATGAGTGAGAAGCCCTCACATCTACTAGGCAGAGGAACAGAGAGAGTTAACATCCCCTTCAGTCTGATTTTACCTCAACCAGACCAATCAGGTCCCCTTCACGAGGTTTCTCCTGATATCGGCTGGGTTTGGGGGCCCTTCCCGATCAGTCACTCATTCCGGTGAGGCAGTGTTGCAAAGACAGACAAAGGGTTGGGGGTGCCCCCTCTAATGAGGAGACCAGTCAGATGCCAGTCCAGCCGTGTCCCAAAAGAACTTAAGGGATGTTTAGCTGTAGCGGTCTCAGCTTCAGATACTATTCCAATGCCACCATAGACTGTATGCCGTTCACCACAGAATCGCAGTCAGGCCCACTCAGACTCCGTAGACTTTTTGGGACCTTAAGGATGCTCACCCATGGAGCCACACAATCGAACCCAGCAGGCAAGCCAAACCGAATTGCACATTCACACTTACGTACATACCAGAGGTTATTATATTCCCTCCCACAGAATTCCTACAGATAAGACTAAAAACAATGACAATGACAAACAGGACAAAACAGATACAGAAGTGGCCACAAAACAGGTTTATGGGTTTACTGAAGGGCCAACCGACGCCTCGGTGTGCCCTGGGGTGGGAAATAGCTGCGTCCAACCTTCCACTTAATCCCCCATACTGAAGCACATGTGCATTTAGAATTCAGATGATAAACCAATTTACCTCATTTTTTCCTAATAACAAAAATGGAAGTATTCCATGGACTATTGGAAGGTTTGGTATGTCCTTCTTTAAACTGTCGTTCCATAAGTTGTATTGCTGCTATTGTTTAAGAAGTGTCATTGTTCTACCCAAAGAGGAGTATCTGACTTCCAAATTATTGGGTCAGCAGCAAAAGGAACAGTGGCCCCTTCCACAAGTTTGGCTAGCAATCCCTTTTTTGTCCACTTTGGATTTTATATTTATGGGAGTTATTATACCCTGTTGTGTTTGCTCCAACCTTTTGTTGGGATGAAGCCACATTTGTAATATCTGACTAGCGACCTTGTCATCTGGGGTGTAAAGTAACATTTCCATTTGGGATAAAATGTCTCATCCCCATAAAGAAAAAGGGATGGAAGAAATAATATAAGGACAAAAAGTTCCTGAATTGTGCTCCTCATCTGACCATTTTAGGATTTAAGAACGTTTTGCCACATTAGAAGCCTGTCCTATACCCACAAGAGTAGCAGGAGCATTCTGAGTTGGCCAAGCTGAGGGCCAATATTTTCCTGCAATGCAGGAGACATCTGCTCCAGTGTCTAAAAGTCCTTGAATAGGAATTCCCTGAATCTGCAATACTTTTGTGGGCCTAGAGGCTTTAATCTCCTGTATCCAAAAGGCCTTATCACTAGTGCCAAAGCCTCCTTCTCCTCTGGGGGCATTAGTGGCATCTTTCCTATGTGATAATAAGGCAATAATAGTAACTGGGCAATTCTCTGATCCCTAAAAATTTGCTTGGTGGAAGGAGAAGAGACCAGCACACACATCAGGCTCAGCACTGATGAGTGATATCCAAAAAATTAATACTGAATCCAATATCATGAAGCTCAACTTCTATGTCTTTGTCATAAATTTTGTCATTTTCCCTCTTACATTTGGGGGTTTGGTCAATTTTGTGTCAATTTCTGCAGAGGGTATAAAGTAAGGGTCCAACTTCATTCTTTTGTATGTGGATATTCAATTTCCCCATTATTTGTTGAAAGAGCATTCATTTCCTATTGAAATGTGGTGGCAACCCTATATGACTTTTTAAAAATCAATTCATAAGACATCTTATTTTAAGATCTCTGAATAAACAGAAGCTCTTCTTCCTCAAACACACTTGAGGCTGAAGTTCTTTTTATTTTTTTAAGTTCATTCATGTATTTTGAGAAAGAGAGGGAAAGAGAGAACTCCCAAGGAGGCTCCACACTGCCAGTGCAGAGCCTGACATGGGGCTTGAACCCACGGACCATGAGATCATGACCTGAGCCAAAATCAAGAGTTAGACGTTTAATTGACTGTGCCACCTAGGCGCCTCAAGGCTGAAGTTCTTATGTGGTTAATAAAGTACATTGCATTGAAAAGCCTAGAGGCTCACAAAAATTTTTTTCTGTTTGGGGCGCCTGAGTGGCTCAGTTGGTTAAGTGTCTGACTCTGGCTCAGGTCATGATCTCGCGGTTTGTGATTTTGAGCCCCACATCAGGCTCAGCACTGATGGCTGAGAGCCTGGAGGCTGCTTCGGATTCTGTCTCCCTCTCTGTCTGCCCCCACCCCGTTCACACTGTCTGTATCTCTCAAATATAAATATTTAAAAATTATTTAAAAAATTCTCTGTTTAATAAAAATACTTAATGCTTCTCAAAAGTATAAAATAGAGTAGGAATGGCAGTACAGTACAAAGTAGTCTCTCCTCGCTTATTTCTTTTACATCTTTCTACATTTCATACACACATTAAAAAACTTACCAGTACATCAACTTAGAGAGCTCTGCAAGTTTTCCTCTGGTGGTGCCTTCATTCCCTGGATGTAAAGTTTACTTTGAAAACAGACAATGGGAGGAAATCTACAGGTAGGTTCTGGAGTGGGCTTCCAGTCTTACTTTGCACATCAATCATTCAAAATTTATAGCTGCAGAATATTCTCAAGTCATGAACAACTAAGTGTCTGTCGATCTTGGCTGACTATGCCAGTAAGGAGAATCTTCCTTCAAAGGTATTTTTAGGGAAAATTTTTGTTTCTATGTTTCCTTTTAAATTTGAGAAAACTTTTCCCTTTTATTTGGCCTCTGTTCCACCTGCTGCACCTTCGGAGCCATGTTAGCTTTTCGATCCTCTTGGCTATGTTTCCATGGAGCACTCTCACTATTTTCCTCTATAGTATCCTGCATTAAAATTTTTTAAACATTTATTTACTATTAAGAAACAGAGAGAGACAGAGTATGAGCATGGAAGGGACAGAGAGAGGGGGAGACATAGAATCCAAAGCAAGCTCCAGGCTCTGAGCTGTCAGCTCAGAAATAGGGCTCAAACCCACAACCCCTGAGATCATGACCTGAGCTGAATTAGGACACTTAACCGACTGAGCCGTCCAGGCACCCTTCTAGTATTCTGCATTTTAGAGGATAGTCCTGTATACTTGTCACCTGTCAGTTTTTCTTCTAGGCCTATCCTATTCCCACTGTATTTTTCATTCATTATTTTGGTCGGTGAATGATCAAAAGCAGGACATAAGTCTTCCTTAGAAAGTTCTCTCCACCATTTCTGTATATTTGAATCTCCCCTTATAAATTCTGCCCCTTCTATAATAGTCACATATGAAAATCTAAGTTGATCTGGTGGCTGAATAAGCCCCATTCAGTATTTCCTCATATTTAGTAACAATTGTTTTGTGGTAACATCATCTCCTTTTTCCATCAGAAGGAGATAGGTATCTCCCAGAGAAAAAGGTGCTGACTGCCCAGCACCACTGCCACAGTGGATCACGGCAGGCTCGTGTTCAGGATTCAAGGACCCAGATTCTCTCACTTTAAGTAAGAAATTGAGATGAGCCTGGTGATTAACGGACTCCAAAATCTGCCCAGGTAGTATAATGACAGTGAGGCATTGCTCTGGTTTCACCGTTATTGATAATTTCCAATTGCAGTAGATGTACTGTGTAATAAGACTTCACATCTTCTCACAAGAACTTCACCCTGAATCCTGTTTCTTTAAACAGCATCTCTTTTAGGGATAATTCCTCCATCTTTTCATTTTGGCTAAGTTTCTGTCTGTCTTTTGCGTGTTTTAAAACCTCATGACATTTCCTGCACCTGAAAGTAATGCTGTATTCAAAAAGGATCATACACTGTCCAGGGCCTGGCACTTCAGGAAGTGTTTCTGATGTATGCTATGTAAACTCTGCTGTTACGTTTTGGCTGCTCTATCTACTGGTCAGTCCTCTCCAGAGCTCCTCCTTGTTTGCAGTGGGGAATGTTTGGACCTTTAACTAGATATGTCTTGATTTGTTTGTGTAAGTAAGCCTCGAAAAAATGGGGGGAAAGCCTGATCCCCAAGAACAAGAAAGAAAAAGAAAGGGAACAAAAAATGCCAAGCAAAGAATAAAAAACCATAAGGCTGATTCCAAAGAAAAAGAAAAGGAAATAAAGAAGGACAAGGAGGAGGGGAGCAGGGGAGGGGAAATGGAAGAAGAAGGAGAAGAAGAGAGGAAAAAAAAGAAAAAATAAAACAGCTTGATGAGAGAGAGAGAAGGAAATGAAAAAAACAAACAAGATTTTGCCTGATTCCAAAGAGAAAAAATAAAATAATAAAAAGTAAGCCTGGTCTTATTTCCACCAGAACTGCAGGTTTCATTTTGAAACACTTGATTTTCTGCACACTTGGTGCATGCACAGTGCTGACTATGCTAATCTGCAGGAGAGGTACACTGTTTTGCTGTGTTGACTCAGAGCAGTCTTGCCCTGGCAAATAAGCAGTTGCCAGGCATGGAAGTGAAGGTGGGGCAGGGTTTGGTGTAAGTGAATCCCACCTGCACTGGGGGCCACTGTGTTGCTCTCTGAAGTCCCACCATACTGATGTTGGTGGTGGGGGGTGGGGCTACCCCGATCTCTTCTCCTAGGGCCAGAGGTCTACACACACGCACGCACACACACACCGTGGTTCAGGCAGCCCTCACAGAATAGCGAGGGCTGTCGGTGCGCCCTGCACCACAACTCTCCTGCATTTTTTCTTTGGCCCACAGCTGGAATTCAACACCTGAAGTCTTAAAGAACCTGGCATGGCGTGGACCCACTCTCCTCCTCCAGGGTAGATCCTCTCCATGCTGTATGTAGAGACTCTCTACGCTGTCTGTGAGAAACAGTCCCATGCCTGCACAGTGTGCAGAACCTTTGGTTTAGCACTATTAAAAGAAGGAAGGGTTGTATTCCTTCTGGGTGCTGATGAAAGTCCTTTGGCTGACACCTGTGGGGTCTTTTATCCCTGGGGAGGCAATAACCCCTTTTCTAAAAGCACTCCAGGAAGGGGACTGTTCTCTTCCAGCGCACCCAGAGATTTCTACACTCCAGGGCTGGCTCCCTCCTCCCCAGAAGCATGCCACAATCCCCTCCAGAGAAAGTCATACACTTCCAGAACCTCAGAGTTTGAGCTCCAAACACTGTTTGAAAAAACAAAACAAAACAAAACAAAAAACAAATAAAAACAACAAACAAAAACAAAACAAAAAAACCTGCAGACACTCAGTACTTATTGCTCTCCAGTCTGTGGCCCAGAGAGGTTTTCCTCTCATGCAAACTTGATGCTACACTTTCTCAACACCCCCCTCTCTCTCCCTTTTGTCTCTCCACATAAAGGGTTCCCTCCCCTTCACAGCACCATTTTCCTCTCCTCCAGTTCACATCCACACACCTTGAACCTGCCTCACTGTCTCCCTCCAACTGTGAAAATCCTTTTGCCACTCCACAGATATATTGTTCCATGGGATATTACCTCAATATAGCTGTGTTTGAGGGATGAGGAAAGCCCAGAGTGCCCCTACTTCTGCATCTTAAATCCTCTCTTTCCTGGTTGTCTTTTGTTGGCCAGTACCACACGTCTTTCACCAATTCCTTCCACACAACCCAGTTTAGCATCATAGCTGCTTTAGTGGTTTGCTGCCAAACCATGGGCCAGAAGTGGAACCTGTGTTAGGAAGTGAATGCTGTGTGAAGATGTAACTCCCTTGCACCTCTTCTATGTCAACTAATCTGGTGTAAATATAATCATTTTCAGCGTTTTGCAGTTTAACACGACTGTGATCATATGCGCTTGCATCTCTATATTTGTTTCAATTTCTGTGTTCTGGAAATGTGACCACTCTATGAGGATAGTCATGGGACTCATCGCAAATTTTGATACAGCTGCTGCCAGCAATTCTGAGCATCCAATTCCTCTAACCCCTACTCAGTGGAGGCAGACACAGAGGCAGGAGCAAGCTGGTATGAACAGGCCTGTGCCAGTGGAGAGGTTCAGGCCCCCATTATCCCAGAAGCATAAAAAATTTTAATGTACCGGGGCGCCCGGGTGGCTTAGTCGGTTAAGCGTCCGACTTTCGCTTGGGTCATGATCTCGCGGTTCGTGGGTTCGGGCCCCGCGTCGGGCTCTGTGCTGACTGCCAGCCCAGAGCCTGGAGCCTATTTCAGAGTCTGTATCTCCCTCTCTCTCTGACCCTCCCCTGCTCACGCTGTCTCTCTCTCTCTCTCCTAGAAATAAATAAAACATTAAAAAAAATTAAAAAATATTTTCAATGTACCATGGACTTTGACACATTCAGTCATTCAAGGTCTTTAAGTACACATGCTAATACATCAGTTTTATAGTTGTCCTTGTAGCCCAGCTCCATAAGATTGTGCAGGGGAACTAACCTGCCTGCACTCAGGCAATAGCCAGACAGGAGGCTGGGTCCAGGTTCCGCTCCAAGGAATGGCCTTCCTTGTTTCTTGGAGTGTGATACAAATGCACTGGAGATAGTATGGTTTCTTTTATATTAAATGTGCCTCAAATCTAAAATTGGACCTAGATCTATCGAATCACCTTTCTAGAAACTGGTGGGATGGGAAAATGTGGAGGCCCAGTGGAGGGTGGCAGCAGAGCTCACCTGTCTTGTCCTTTCAGCCTGATGCCAGGTGAGTGACCATCAAAGTCCAAGTGGAGAGCGTGGCTCTGGGGAGTTTGGTGTTTCATCTCACTATGACCTCAGTGCTTACTTTCTACTTCTCCTGCTGCCCTCTCACATCCAGAGTCCAGTTTGTCAAGTAAGTGACAGGAGGAGGGAGTAACAGAGGGAGGGGGGCAATGTCCCCAAAGCCCACCTTCCTTTTCCAAGCTCTGCTGGCCTAAAGTACGTTTAAGCTCTTTCTTCACTCCAGAGAGGAACCCACACCACTCTTAATTTTGTATACTCCCTGCCACGACCATCCTCATCTGTAAAATGGAATGTACAATAGCACTCATCACCTCAGGCAATTGCTTGGGAACTTGTTAGAAAAGAAAATTCTTGAACCCCATGCCAGACCTACTGCCTCAGACACTGTGAGAATCAAGGTCAGTAATTAATTTTCATAAGGCCCCAGGTGTTTCAAATGTTCACTCAAGTTTCAGAACCACTATCATTTAAGAATGATAAATCACTATCACAGGGTTGTTGTGAAGAGTAAATGATGAGCAGCTAGAACATGCTCATAACAGTGCCTGGCACCCAAGCATTATTTAGCTATTAGTATCCTCATTGTGGTCATCATCATCATTATCATCATCCACCACCACCACCACCATCATCATCGTCGTCATCATCATCATTATCATCATTATCATCACTACTGTCATGATCACCACCACCATCATCATCAGTCACCCTCCTCCTCCTCCTCGTCATCACCATCAGCAGCAGCAGCATCGTCATCATCATCATCATCATCATCACCACAGGAATCCTTCCTATCAATGCTCTACTTTCCAGGAGTGCTGCCTACTCTGACATAGTTACCTTTCCTGTGGGACAAACTCTTGGCACATCTATGTGTAAGCTGACTGTTAACAATAGAAAATTGTTCTATGTCTCAACCATCTACCATCATGGTAAAGGGACTGATATTTCCCTATACCTCATTCTTTTTCTATACATGACATTATTTATTGTGATATATTTCACATAATCTAAAATCCAACATTGTAAGTGAATATTTCAGTGGTTTTTAATAGTTCACTCTGTTATGCAACTGTTACCACTATATAATTGTAGAACACTTCCATCACTCCCCCAAAATCCTCATATACATTACTCCCATTATGTCCAATTCCCTCCTATCCCCACTCGCATAATCTCTTTTCTGTCTCTATGTGTTTATTCTGGACATTTTATATCAATGAAATAATGAAATATGTGATCTTTTATGCCTGTCTCCTTTCATTTAGCATAATGTCTTCAAGGTTTATTCATAATATAACATGTATCAGTACTTGATTCGTCTTCATGACTGAGTAATGTTTCAATGTATGAAAACACCAAATTTTTTATTCACTCATCAATTGATGGACATTGTGTTTCTTTCACTTTTTTTGGCTATTGTGAACAATGCTCCTATGAATATTTGTGTACAAGTTCTTGCATGAATATACATTTTCACTTCTCTTGGATATATACACAGGAATTGGTTTGTATAACTTTTTGAGGGAGTACCAGATTGTTCTTCACAGTGGCTATGTCATTTTACTTTCCCATAGCAACATATGAGGGTTCCAATTTTTCCATCTCTTTTCTAATACATCTTGTTGTCCATTTCTTTTTTTTAAGTTTAAAAAAATTAATGTTTATTTACATTTGAGAGAGATAGAGAGACAATGTGTGAGCATGGGAGGAGCAGAGAGAGACTGAGACAGAATCTGAAGCAGGCTTCAAGCTCTGAGCTGTCAGCACAGAGCCCAATGTGGGGCTCAAACTCAGGAGCTGTGAGTCAAGACTGAACCATCCAGGCTCCCCCTTGTCCATTTCTTAATAATATTCATGCTAGTAAGTAGAAATAGCATCTCATTGTGATTTTGCATATCCCTGGTGAATTATGATGTTGAATATCCTTCATGTGCCTATTGGCTATGTGTATATAGTCTTTGGAGAAGTGTTTATTCAAATCATTGCCCACCTTTACTTTGGGATTACTATTGTTTTATTTTTACTTTTAAGAGTTCTTTATATATTCTGGATATTATATATTTATGAGATATATTGTTTGCAAATATTTTTCTCACTCTATCCGCTGAATTTTAGCTCTCTTACTGGTATTCTTTTTTAAAATTGTGGTTAGAAAATAAAATTATGGTTAAAATACATATAACATGTAATTTATCATTTATCCACTTTAAATGTTTTTTTTTGTTTTTTCTTTTTATTTATTTCTAGGAGAGAGAAAGAGAGACAGCATGAACAGGGGAGGGTCAGAGAGAGAGGGAGTCACAGACTGAAACAGGCTCCAGGCTCTGAGCTGGCAGTCAGCACAGAGCCCGACGCGGGGCTCGAACCCACGAACCGCGAGTTCATGACCTAAGCGAAAGTCGGACGCTTAACCGACTAAGCCACCCAGGCGCCCCTCATTTATCCACTTTAAGTGTGCAGTTCAGTGGCATAAAGTATGCTCACATTTTGTGCACCAATCACCGCCATTCATCTCCAGAATTCTTTTTATCTTGCAAAACTGAAGCTTTATACCCAATAAATACTTCTCCATTTCTCTCTCTCTCCCCAGCCACTGCCACTCATCATTCTACTTTCTGAGAATATACTAAAATCTACTGAACTATACACATTCATATGGTAGCTTTTCTGATAGGTGAATTATACCTCAATTTAAAGAAAAGAGGAGAGCAATTGATTGAGGTCATTGGACATTCTATCATGTCTCATAACATCACTGTATTCTAGCAGTGTTGACCAGCAATTGTCTGGCCTTCTCTAAGAAAACTCTACAGGGAAGTCGAAGGAAAAAACAGTTTGTGAAGAAATGAGAGCATGGAGGTAGCACTCCTCTTAACCAAGTGTCTCATCTAGTGATTTCTAAAAATACCAGCATAATAGGGACACCTGGATGGCTCAGTCAGTTAAGGATTTGACTTCAGCTCAGGTCGTGATCTTGCTATTTTTGAGTTGGAGCCCCACACTGGGCTCTGTGCTGACAGCTCAGAGCCTGGAGCCTCCTTCAGATTCTGTGTCTCCCTTTCTCTCTGTCCCTACTCCACTTGCTCTCTCTCTCAAAAATAAATATTTTTTAAAATTAAAAAAAATAATAATAAAAAATAAAAGTACCAGCATAATAAACCTTTTTGGTATAAAATTGCTTTAATCCCCCACATCCCCACGTCCCCCCCCCCCCCATTGAGCTCTCTGAAGAACTAGAGATGGCACCAGACAGGCACAAAATATTTCTGTTAGCACAATGGGAGAATGGAATAAACAGAATGGAAAGTTTGATCATTTTCCTCATTGATGAAAAGAGAGAAAATAGGGATTCATCTTTACTTTCATTTCTGTTTTACCTTTTTTGGTTTCCTATTGGACCAGAGAAGCAAAGGAAATCATTTATGCCATTCTCTTCTTCTGTCTATTGCTTTTATTGAAGTGGGAGAGAGTGTTGATAAGCAATCATGTTTTCCAGAAGTACTAGACATAGATAATCAAAGTCACAGAAAATGCCAAAGTTTTCATTCTAAAATTTTTCCATGTTTCTGCCATGTCTTCACTGAAAACAGTCATTGAGAAAAATAACAAGCAAATAGAAAACAATTTTCCTTACTCTTGACTTCATAGTTTTATCACTGAAATGCACTGGCATTGACTCTAGGTAACCGCAGTCTCATATTTGGTAAGCATAAACTGTAAGTAAATACTTACCTTTTCAGGGTGCTTGGGTGGCTCAGTTGGTTAAACGTCTGACTTTTGGTTTCTGGTCAGGTCATGATCTCACAATTTGTGGGATTGAGTGTGCCTGTGTGTGTGTGCACTCTCTCTCTCTCTCAAAATAAATAAATAAACATAAAAAACAAATAACTTACCTTGTCCAAGCCTTGGTTTCACTCACTATAAATACAGTTAATACCAAAGACCCCATAAGATTGTGTAAACAACAGGGGTGCCTGGGTGGCTTAGTCCATCAAGCGATCAGCTCCTTGATTTCAGCTCAGTTCGGGAGTTCAAGCCATTCATCGAACTGCTTAGGGTTCTCTGTCTCCTCTCTCTCTGCCCCTCCCCAGCTTGTGCTCTCTCTTTCTCTCAAAACAATAAACTTTAAAAAAAGATCGTGTAAGCAATCACTTTGTGATAGAACCAGCCATCTCAAGAAACTCTCCTTTGAAAATGGAGATGTCCTTGAGAAATGACACTCAATCCAAAGGCATGTAACATTGCCCTGACTACCATTGCCATGGAGATATTGTCTATTGATCGTGTTCACTGCTTTTACTATCCATCTAGAATCCTACTGTAAAGCATTAGAGATTCAGGGAAAACATCCCTTAATAGCCATAAAACCATGGGACCTCTCATCCTTCCCATTGAGGATGGTCCTCTGCCAGATTTCTTCCATTTTTTCACCTTATTGTCCTAGGAATCTCTCCACTTCCAGGGATTCACCTGAATCTGTAAATGGATTTAAAATCCCCCCCCCCCCCACACAATGACAGAATTGTAAAATATGCTTCTATTCCGTCCAAGGAAAAGTGGTAGGTGTGAGACAAGGATCTCAAGGAGTTGAGGCTTAATTTACACAGCACTGGTCAAGAGCGCAGGCCTGACCTCAGAGTGACATGAACGACTGGCCCTTGTCCTTAACACTAGCTCTCTGGCCAGATCTGTAGGACTGCAGATGACCTGCACTCTTCCTCTTGGGGATATTGTGTATAGTGTTGGAGAGGGAAGGACAGGAGTTCAGGATAATGACAGTACAATGGCTAAGTGCCGGAAATGACGTTTTGCGTTCTTTCCTTCTATGAATCCTTATTGAGTTTCCACTTTTGTCTAGCCCTGTGCTGAGGAATCAAAGAGGAACAAACACTGGTACACTCCTTGCACTGGGGGAGTTCACATCCAGTGGAGCATCAGGAAAACATTCCCTTTGGATAATCTATAGCTCCGTGCTTTCTTTCCACAGCGTTGACCTAAAATTCTTGGCAGTTTCTCATTTTGTGGGTCCCCAAGTAGTGAGGTTTCCATGTAACCATCCCATCCACCTGATAGGGGGAGCCTGAGAAAGTATATCAGCCTCCTCTTCTCCAGATTTTATCAGGAAAAAGAGAAGTCTCGAACCACGTGAAATAGAAGACATTCCAACCAAGGCTACATGGTACCCTCCATCATGGATCAAATGTGCCACAGGACCCACTGTTTGCCAAATGGTTCAGCTCTGGCTCTTTCAAGAGCTGTTGTGAACTGCTGTCTGGTCTCAATTTTCAAGTGAGATGACTCCTTAGCCCCCAAGCCACCCACCCAGTGAGTCCCTGGACCTCACTATCCACCTTTGCAAGTCCTTCTGTGTTTTCAAGGAAAACAGCACATGGGCTGATATTCTGACCCTAAGGCAGGCAGTGGCATTTGGTGCAGGCTTTGAGGGTTTTTTAAAAGATTTTACTTTTTACACCCAGCATGGGGGTTGAACTCACAACTTCGAGATCAAGAGTCGCATGCTTCACTGACTGAATGAGCCAGGTGCCTTCCAGCTTTTGAAGGTTTAGTCAAACACTATCTCCACCTTAGAATTCTTTCTCAGGGGGAAAAATGTTCATTTGAACATAACGGGTACAGAATCAATCTCCCACCCACAACCGAAGGAATTAGCAAAATCTCTAGGGTCATAAATGGTATCAATTCTACAAACTCTTACTATTTAAGATCCAGTACTATAGCATGGACATCCTTCCTAGTCCATGCTATCTATCCATCAGCTCAATACAGATAGCATTCCTTTAACATTCTCCTTTTCACCTCTTGATGGTCATTTAGATCATCTTTGTTCTTCCTTTGCAACACTGCAGTGAACATCTTGCACACGTATCTTTGTAGATGTGTGCAAACATCATTTTAAAACAATTCTAAAATGGAACTACTTGCCAAAAGCATTTATTCCAATGTGCACTCTCAGCTGTAGTAATTGATAATGTCCATTTCCTCACAATTTGTAAACAGTTCATTAGCATAAAGTGTTCTAATTTCAACTTTAGTATCACAAAATCCCAGTACTGTTATGTCCACCATCATGTTCATCATTATCATGTTCATTACTATAAATGTTGATGTTAACAGTATTTATGGTTTATTGAGAATTCATGCACCAGGTACTCCACATACAGGGTTGATTTAATTTAATTCACTCCTTGCAATGACCGTATGAGGTAAGAATTACTCATCCATTGTACAATTGAAAATTGAAATGTGAGTAGCTTATGTGCCCTCAGGCATATAAGTTGAGCTCTCTGTGCTTCTACTCTTCTAATAGAAAAATGGAAATAACACTATATAATAATACTATCTTCCTTCTCTACCAAATGTCAAACATTAAGGACTGTGTATCTACCAGATATTTTATGGTGCCTGTGACTTGTTCGGGTGACAACATGAGACATGACATGTTCATAGTTTACATGTGTGGGGAAGGCTGGCAGAAGAGAAAGGCTAATAAGACACAAAGTCAGGGGCCCAAATGTGGCTTGACCACTGGCAGGATGTGTGATTTTAAGTCCTGCCTTCTCTCTCTGGACCTCCATATCTGAATTCATAGGCCACAGAATATAACAGGAAGGACTTGGACTAAGAGTTCAATCTTTTCAGGGTTAAAATGTCTAAAATTATGAGTTTGCTTAAATTAAAAATATTTTCTTTCTCAATGTCAGCTTCACTGAAATATTATGTACAAAGAGTAAAATTCATCAAATTTTAATGTAGCATTTGATGGTTTTTGACAAATGTGTCCAGTGATACAAGCACCATGTCCATCACCTCACAAAGTTCCCTCCTGTCCCTTGTCACCCAGCCACAAACTGCAAGACTGGCCCCTAGCAATCACAGATTTGCCTTCTGTCACTATTGCTTTGCCTTTATTGAAATTTTATATAAATGGACTCATACAGTCTTGTTTTCCTTTGTACCTGGTTTCTTTCACTTAGCGCAACACTTTTGAGATTCCCATCTTTGACTAGTAGTGCATTCTGTTATAATTTCATATCGGTTATTGGTATTTCTTTAAAGTTAGAGAATAATTTAGAGATGGACTTCCTTTTTTCTAAAGCTGCTGGAGTGCCTTTTTCCACCAAAGGGCTCACTTGGAGCAACCGATGGCCACTGATGCTACCATTCTTTCTCTCTCTGCCCCCTGGAGGTGCTGTCTCCTTTCCACCTGTCAGCTTGCCAAGGACATGAACAGACTTGCCTGTTTCTCAGAGTGCCCAGTGGGAAGGTGGGGCCTTGGGAGGGAAAGGAGAGGACAGAGCACCTTCATCTATCCCTTCTCTTTGGCATTCATCTGGGGGTTGCTGGTTCCCAGCTGCAGAGGGACAGCCCTAGCCCTGTTCATGGTCCCTGAGCCTGTGCCCCCAGCCCTAGGACCAGAGACCCTGCATGCTCAAAGCCTGGATTTAATTGAATCTGCAGCCAAGCCTCCTTTTAATCTTGTACAATGAGATGTACCAAGAGGCGGGAAGAGACTGTGACCCTTATCCCCTTCTGCCTCATTACTTGCCACAAACATTCAGGAAACCTCCGTAGAGCAGGATGTTCTTCACAGTGGCCACTTCCAGATCCTTTGTGAAAGGAGAACCCTGCACTGGTCTGTGGGGCTTGGGAAACAAAGGGTAATGGGAAATCTACTGGAACAAGGTCACTCCAGCCCCAGAGACTCTGGATGCCACCCTCATTTCTCCTCTTTCCAGACTGCACCATCTTTTTGGGGTGCCAGGAAGAGCCCATTCCTCCTGCTGTCCCACACTGGGTAGCTAGAAGAAAGGGAGGCTTTGATTGACTACACTGGGACAGATGTGTGCCTGGCTTTCCAGGGTGATTGTGTAGCCCACAGGGGTCAAGTTCTGTTGGGTGACATAATGTGGTGTCACTCTGGGTGCACTGCCCTGTAAGTGGGCTGTCCTGTACCAGCCTTACAGCAGCTTTACTCTTAGAAGCTCTTAACAAGGAACACATGGGGAGGCATCCATCCAGAAAAATGGAGAAACACACTATAGTGTATTCATATTCAAACATTAAAAAAGAACAAACTATTAGGGAACCTTGGTGTCTGAGTTGGTTAAGTGTCCTACTCTTGATTTTGGCTCAGCTCATGATTTCACAGTTTGTGGGTTCAAGCTCCACATCAGGCTTTGGGTTCACAGTGCAAAGCCTGCTTGAGATCCTCTCTCTCCCTCTCTCTCTGCCCCTCCCCCGCTCATACACTCACTCTCTCTCTCTCTTTCAAAATAAAAACTAAACATTAAAATATAAAATAAAAATAAAAAGAACAAACTATCTCTACATGCAAAAACACAGAAGAATCTTTAAAATACTATATCAAGCAAAAGAAAGCACCTACAAGAAAGGTAGTCCTTAAATTATATAAGTCCCTTAAATGGGGTTCAAATAGGCAAAATTAATCTATGGTGATAAATATCAGAACAGCAGTTACTTGCAGGGGAAATATTGACTGGAAATTGGCATAAGGTAAGTTTCTAGAATGATGGGGATTTTTATAGCTTGATGTGGAAGATAGGTCCATGAGTGTTATACATTTATCAAAACTTAACTACCTGTAGACTTAAGCTCTGTTGATTTTACTCTATGCAAATGATAGCTACATTAATAAAAACTTTGTTAGCACATAATTGTAAAGATCAAGTTAAAAAAAGAAAGTTACATAATGAGAGGTTTTGCTTTCTTTAATATAAAAAAAACAGAGTAGTACTGTCTGTATAGTACAGTAATGATCTGTAGTGGGTAATCAATTCTTAAAATAGAATCATTTGACATGTTACTTTTTGCCACAAGTGGCCATGTACAAACCGAAGTAAATAGAAAGCATATAGTCTTCCTCTTTCCTGCCTTATCTCTATTTAGATGTATACAGGTTTAATGAAGAACAATTCTCAAACAACCTCAGGAAAATATGAACTGGTCATTCTTCCCTCACATCCCAATCACGTGATTTTTTTTCTGAGCATAAATGTATTATTGCTTATTTATTATTAAGCCCTCAGTGATGTATCCAGAAGTCAGACTGTCAGCAATACTTTCACATCTGGAGACAGCAATGAGAGTCACATGAAGACTATGTCATTGCCTTGGGCCTGTCACACAGGCTCTGTCCTCTTCACCAATACTGAGCTGAAGCCTGCAGTGAAGGAAGGGGCCTTTAGGCAGTCAGCTGAGTCATCAAGATGTCAGGGGACTGGAATGCAGCAGCACAGGGTGACATGGTCCCCGGAGCCAGTTTCCCCTGCAGGTTTGTAATATCATAAGCATCTGTCTACCACAGCTGAGCATGAGGTTTGTAGGATCATGCGACCCTGACCTCAAATGTATGCCCTGGGGCAGGAAAGCTTCTGGAATATGAGCCATAATTCTGCCTAACATGACTCAACGAAGCTGATGCAATCAAAATGCACTAACTCCTTTCCCCAAAGAGGAGATAAGATTCTGGAATGATATGTACTGCTCTCCTTGATGAGAATGAATAAATAAATACTATGATGAAAAATCTACAACAAATACCATGATATATTCAAAGTACTGAAAGGAAAAATATCTATAGGCAAGAATATTCTAATTATTAAAGCTATCACTCAGAATAGAAGAAAGATAAAAAGTTTCCTGGAGAAACAAAAGTTAAAGGAATTCATGACCACTAAACCAGACTTACATGAAATGTTAAAGGGGACTCTGAGTGAAAAGGAAAGACCATATGTGAAAGTAAGAGAAGTAGAAAGCACAAAATCAGTAAAAATTAGTATATATGTAAAAATCAGTCAAGAAATTCACAAAATAAAAGGATTTAAAGTATGACACCATATACCTAAAATGTGTGTAGAGGGAGAGGAGTCAAGAATGGGTTCAAACTTGAGAGACCATTAACTTAATATGAACTGCTGTATGCAGAAGATGCTATATGGAAACCTAAAGGTAACCGAAAATCAACAACCAGTAATAGATAAGCAAAAATAAAGAGAAAGGAATCCAAGTATATCACTAAAGAAAGCCAACTACTCAAAAAGAAGAGAGCAAGGGAAGAAAGGAGTGGAGAAAAACAACAACAAACATAAAATAAGTAAAAAACAGCAATAAATATATATCTATCAATAATTACTTTGAATTTAAATGGACTAAACACCCCAATCAAAAGACATAGTGTGACAGAATGGATAAAAGAACAAGATCCACCTATATGTTGCCTGCAAGACTCATTTCAGATATAAAGTCACCTGCATATTGAAAGTGAGAGGATGAAGAAGCAATTATCATTCAGATGGATATAAAAAGAAAGCCAGAGTGGCAATACTTATATCAGACAAAATAGACTTTAAAACAAACATTGTAACAAAAGACAAAGAAGAACACTATATAATCATAAACAGAATAATCCAACAAGAATATATTAACAATTGTACATGTGTATGCACCCAGCATAAAAGCACCCAAATACCTAAAACAGTTAAAAACAAACATAAAGGAACTAACTGATAGTAATCTAATAATAGTAGGGGATGTTAGCATACAACTTACATCAATGGACAGATCGTCCAAAAAGAAAACTCAATAAGGAAACAGTGGCATTAAGTGACACCTTGGACCAGATGGATTTGACAGATATATTCAGAACATTCCATCCTAAAACAGCAGAATAAACATTCTTCACAAGTGCACATAGGATATTCTCCAGAATAGATCACAAAATAAGTCTCAACAAATTCAAAAATATCAAAGTCATACCATACATCTTCTCTGAAAACAACACTATGAAACTAGAAATGAATCACACACACAGACACACGCAAAGCCTGGAAAGACCACAAACACATGGAGCTTAAATAACATGCTACTAAACAATGAATGGGTTAACCAAGAAATAAAGGAGGAGATTTAAGAATACATCAAGACAAATGAAAATGAAAATACAACAGTCCAAAATCTTTGGGATGCAGCAAAAGCTGTTCTAAGATAGATGGACGTTTATAGCAGTACAGGCCTACATCAAGAAGAAAGAAAAATCTCAAATAAATAATCTAACCTTATGCCTAAAGGAGCTACAAAAAGAACAAACAAAACTCTAAGCCAGTAGAAAGAAATAAAAAATAAAGATTAGAGCAGAAACAAACAAAATAGAAACTGAAAAGAAGGAAACAAAACAATAGAATAGATAAATTAAACCAGGATCTGGTTCATTGAGAACATCAACAAAACTGGTAAACCTTTAGCCAAACTCAATACAGAAGAAAAGAGAGAGAGAGAGAGCTCAAATAAACAAAATCATAAATGAAAGAAGAGAAATAGCCACCGACCCCACAGAAATACAAAAGATGGTAAAATAATATTATAAAAAATTATATGCCAACAAACTCAATGACCTAGAAGAAATGGATAAATTCATGGGCCACCTGGATGTCTCTGTCGGTTAAGTGTCTGACTTTGGCTCAGGTCATGATCTCACAGTTTGTGAGTTCAAGCCCTGTATCAGTATCTGTGCTAACAGCTTTGAACCCGGAGCCTGCTTCACATTCTGTGTCTCCTTCTCTCTCTGCCCCTATCCCACTTGTAATCTGTCTTTCTCTGTCTCTCAAAAGTAAATAAATGTAAAAAAAATATTTTTTAAAGGAATGGATAAATTCCTAGAAACACATAACCTCCCAAACTTCAATCAGAAAGGAATAAAAAAATTGAACAGACCAACCATCAATAATGGAATTGAATCAGTAATCAAAAACTCCCAATAAACAAAGTCAGGACCAGACAGTGAATTCTACCAAACATTGAAAGAAGAGTTAAAAGCTACTTTTCTCAAATTATCCCAAAAACAGAAAAGAAAACTTCTAAATTCATTCTATGAGGCCAATATTACACTGATGCCAAAAAGAAAGACACCAAAAAAAAAAAAACAAAAAACAAAACAAAAAACCCTGCAGATCAACATCTATGATAAACATATGCAAAAAATCCTCAACAAAATTCTAGCAAACCAAATCCAACAATACATTTAAAAACTCATTCATTATGATCAAGTGGAATTCATTCCTGGGATGCAAAGATGGTTCAATATTCACAAATCAATGTGATACATCACATCAAGAAGAGAAAGGGGAAAAGTCATATGATCATTTCGATAGATGCAGGAAAATCTTTGGCAAAGTACAATTATTCGTGATTTTTAAAAAATGCCCTCAACAAAGTAAGTTTAGTACTTACATAGTACTTAACATAGTAAAGGTCATGTATGAAAACCCACAGCTAGTAGCATTCTTAATAGTGAAAAACTGAGAGCTTTCCCATTAAGATCAGGAACACGACAAGGATGTCCATTCTCACTACTTTTATTCAACATAGTACTAAAGTCCTAGCCACGCCAATCAGACAAGAAAAAGTAATAAAGTGCATCCAAATCAGTAAGGGAAAACTAAAACTTTAACTATTTGCAGATGACATAATAAAACCCTAAAGACTCCACCAAAAAATTGCTAGAGAAATGATAGATGAATTCAGTAAGGTCAAAGGGTACAAAATCAATGTATAGAAATCTGTCACATTTCTGTACACTGAAAATGAAGCAGCAGAAAGAGAAATTAAGGAACAAATTCATTTACAATTGCACCCAAAACAATAAAATACCTAGCAATAAACTTACCTGGGAGATAAAAGACCTCTACTTTGAAAACTATCAAACATTGATGAAAGAAATTGAAGATGACATAAACAAATGGAAGATATTCCATGGGCTAGAAGAATAAATATTGTTTAAATGTCCATACTACACAAAGAAATCTATAGATTTAATGCAATCCCATCAAAATGCCAACAGCATTTTTCACAGAGCTAGAACAAACAATCCTAAAATTTGTATAGAAGCACAAAAGACCTTCAATAGCCAAAGCAATCCTGAAAAAGAAAATTAAAGCGGGAAGTATCACAACTCCAGATTTCAGGTTACACTACAAAGCTGTAATAATCAAAACAGTATCAAAACAGTATAGTAATCAAAACTGTATGGTACTGGCACAAAGATAGACACATAGATCAACAGAACAAGATAGAAAGTCAGGAAACAAATCCACAATTATATGCTCTTTGACAAGGGCGAGAATTTTTAATGGGAAAAAGAATCTCTTCAAAAAATGGTGTTGGGGAAATTGAAAAGCAATATGCAAAAGAGTGAAACTGGAATACTTTCTTATACCATACACAAAAATAAACTCAAAATGAATTAAGGACCTGAATGGATATCAGACCTGAAACCATAAAAATCTTAGAAGAGAGCACAGGCAGTAATTTCACTGACATTTCATATGTCACCTGAGGCAAGGGAAGCAAAGGCAAAAATAAACTCTTGGGACTACATCAAAATAAAAAGCTTCTTCACAACAAAGGAAACAACCAACAAAACTAAAAGGCAATCTATGGAATTGGAGAAGACATTTGCAAATGATATATCCAATAAAAGCTTAGTATCCAAAATATATAAAAAGCCCGTAGAACTCAACAGCCAAAAAACTGTTGCCCATTTTTGAAATGGGCAGAAGACATGAACAGACATTTATCCAAAGAAGACATTCAGGTAGCCAACAGACACATAGAAAGATGCTCAACATCTTTCGTCATC
The DNA here is from genome assembly GCF_003009895.1 of Hyaena hyaena. Classification (NCBI taxonomy): domain Eukaryota; kingdom Metazoa; phylum Chordata; class Mammalia; order Carnivora; family Hyaenidae; genus Hyaena; species Hyaena hyaena. Next base: position 21,865 of record NW_024083023.1, on the reverse strand, counting down.
AGGGAAATGGAAACCAAAACTTCAAGGAGATTATCACCTCACAACCTATCAAAATGACTGAAATAGAAAACATAAGGAAATGACCAGTGTTGGTGAGGATGTGGAGAAAAAAGAACATTCATGCACTGTTGGTGGGAGTGAAAACTCTTGCAGCCACTGTGAAAAAGTATGGATATTTCTCAAAAAAATTAAAAATAGAACTACACTACAATCCAGTATTCACAGTACTGGGTATTTGCCCCCCAAAAATATGAAAACACTAATTTGAAAGGATATAGGCACTATGTTTATTGCAGCATTATTTACAATTGTCAAATTATAGCAGCAGCCCAAGTGTCCATTGATAGGGGAAGTGGTATACATATATGTGTGCAGCCCAAGTGTCTAATGATACGTGAATGATGTGGTATACATATATGTTTGCAAATATTTATATATGTATATATTTAATTGATGTATAATATATTTATACATATATAAATATATACACACACAAATGTGTACTGCATCTTCTTTATCCATTCACCTATCAATGGACACTTAGTCTGCTTCATTATATATATATAATATATGCTTCTATTTTATATATAATATTTATTATATATAAATACATACATACATTATATATAGACATATACGGCTCAAGGTATGTATATATTAAGTCATAATATATTGACCCATAAAAAAGAATGAAATCTTGCCTTTTGCAACAAACATGGATGGAGCTATAGAGTCTAATGCTAAGCAAAATAAGTCAGTCAGAGAAACATGAATACTATATGACTTCATGTGTGGAATTTAAGAAATCAAACAAATGAACAAAGGTGAAAAAGAGAGACAACCACCCCAAAAAGATTCTTAACTATAGAGAACAAAGAGATGGTTACCAGAGAGGAGGTGGGTGGGGGGATGGGTCAAATAGGTAAATGAGATTAAGAGTACACTCATTTTGATGAACAATAAGTAATATACAGAATTGCCAAATCTCTATGTTGTACTCCTGAAGCTCATATAACACTGTATGTTAATTATACTGGAATTAAAATAAAAATTAAAGGGGTCATTGGGTGAGCTGAGTGACCAACTCTTTATTTCAGTTCAGGTCATGATCCCAAGTTTGTGGGATTCTCTCTCTCCCTCTGTCCCACTCCCTCACTTGCTCTCTTACTCTCTCTCTAAAAAATTAAATTCAATTAAATTTTAATATTCTATGTACACACACATATACACAACCAGAAATGTCTTCATAACAAAATAGAAAGGAAATGCTATGACAATTACGGTCTTCATCACTGGAAGTGGTCACAAGCTCCTACAAAGCTGGTATTTAAAACTACTTTCTTCCATTAGGCATTCTGTATTTCCTTCAGTTTGCACCTGAGCTAGTTATGGTTCTTTACATGTTTGGTGACCCTAACCTTCATCTTTTATGGGTCCTGGCTTTTATTAGTCCTGCCTAGATTGGATTTTTGTAATTTTCCATTGACCTTAATCATAGACCACCCAGAGAGATCTCTTGCATTCCAGACATACTCTTTCTTATCTCCACTGCGGAGTAGCAAGTGAGGAAAATTCACACAAATCAGCTTCATAACTCCCTTCTTTACCGGTTGACTCAGAGGCATGAGGAATCCAAAGTGGCTGGGAGGTAGTATTATCTTTCACACCAATGGCTTCACTGTTGTATGGCTTCACTGTTTTCTTCTTAAACTAAGACATCTAGGCCAGAAGAGCATAAACAAAAATTTACTAGTAGGTCGCTAGGGGTAATAGTGAGTGGTGCTGTTTCCATTTCCACCTCTTAATTCTTGGATCTTTCTATCTTGTTTGTTGGAAAAACAGCACCATATTGAATGCTGATTCGTACCACATACAGACCCCTATTTTAGCTTTAAATGTATTGCCACCAAGTTGGCACTGTAATTGAGACTTAAAAGGTCATCCACCATTCTATCAAGCTACCTGCTTTGGATGGTAGGGAACATGACAATACCAATGAGTTCCAAACATGAGACAATTACTGCACTTCATTGGCTACAATGTATGGTCCTTGAAATTTCTGTGTATGGTACACAGAAATGCAGTATGGAATACATGACTGTGGATAAGACATTCTATAAATCCATGGATGGTAGTTTTGGCAGAAGCATTTTGTGCAAGGAAGGCAAATCTGTATCCAGACTCTCTATTCCAGGAAGAACAAAAGACTTCCCATTCCATGAAAGATGTGGTCCAATGTAATCAACCTGCCACCAGGTAGCTGCCTGATCACCCTGGTGAATGGTGTCATATCAGGGACTCAGTTTTGGTCTCTGTTGCCAGCAGATTGGGCACTCAGCAGTGGCCATAGCCAGGTTGTCTTTGTGAGTAGAAGTCCATGTTTCTGAGCTCATGCACAATCTCCATCCTGTCACCATGGCTACTTTGTTCATGAACCTGTTGGGCAATGAATGGGATGGCTGGGGAAAGAAGCTGACTGCTATTCATAGAACAGGTCATCCTACCTCCTCCTCTTATTAAAATCCTACTCTGCTGAGTTCACCCTTTGGTGAGCATTCACATGGGATACAGATATCTCATATTTTCTACTTATTCAGAGAGGTTTATCCACATATCTTTTCCCTAAATTTCCTTGGAGTCAATTATCCAATCATGGTCCTTCCAAGTCCCTGGTCATCCTACTAAATCATCAGCCAAATTCATGAGTCAGAATATAATCCCATGTCTGGCCATTTCTCCTTCCAAGCAAAGGGAACAACTACATACATCACTAGCAGTTCTGTCCACAGGTTGGATTTCCCTTCCTCACTGTTCAAATATGTCCCAAAGAGGCTTAAATGCTACAGCTGTCCATTTTTGGGTGGTGCTTGTCCATCATAGAGAACCAACTATAAATCAAGCCCAAGTCTTCTCTTTCTCTATCAACAGACTATAGAGAGATCTCAGTGAGGCCTTACATACAGGTTGAAAAGAGAAGGCAGAGGTTGAGGTCATGGACATTTGAGACCTTTCCTAAGGTAAATAACCTACTTGTGCCTTCATGGCCTACTTACACCTGATTGTGCACATACCACTTCCATCTGATGAAGGAATGTTGCTGTGCATGTCCAACTTTATGGCTTGGTGCATCAGATAACAGACACAAATGATAGGTATCCCCGGGTCCCACTATAATCTGATGACCTGTGGTTAAACTTCCAGTCTCTACTAAGGCATGATAAGGTATACCAAGACCTATTTATCAAAAGGAGAGTAGGGCTCTCCTCCAAAACTTTCAGGATCTGTGCTGTGATTCACTTATAGGGGCCTGGCAAAGAGCACCCCCTATCTGCCACCGGTGCTTCTAGTACCATTGGATGTGACCCAAGTGGCCAAGTGGCCTGAATAGCAACTGTGCCTTGTTCTTACCTCACTCACAACAACAATGTTTTGGGTCACTCAGTAAATAGGCAGGAGTAACATATCCAAATAAGGAATATGAGGTAGCCTTGCACCTCTGTTTTGGTTGTAAAAACAACAACAACAACAACAACAACAACAACAACTTATCCTTCCCCTTAGGTGTGATATCACCACTGGACACTCAGAAATTTCACTGAAGTAGAGGTTCGTGAATTTTTGTCTGATTTATTTCCCGCCCTCTAACACATAAAAGTCTTATGAATAGAGAAGTTGCTACTTCTTGCTCAGTAGGTTCAATCAACATAATGTCACTAGTGTAATGGACCCTGTGATATCTTTTGGAAGGGAGAGGCAATCATGATTCAAGGAAACTACATTATGACATAGGGCTGGAGAGTGTATACATCTTTTAGGTAGGACATGCTTAGCATATTGCTGGCCTTTCCAGCTGAAAGCAAGCTGCTTCTGGTTGGTCTTATGACAGGGATTGGAAAAAGGGCAATTGGCCAGATCAAAGATGCACACCAGTACTAGGAATAGTGTTAATTTGCTCAACTAATGCAACCACATTTGTTTTTTATTGCAATTAAAGCCACCACCTAGTTAAGCTTATGATAACCCATGTTCTTCAAGATACATCTATCTTCTCCACAGGCCAAATAGGAGAGGCAGATAGGGATGCAGTGGGAATTACTGCACCTGCATCCTTACATCATTACTTGATGGTGGCACTAATCTCTGCAACCTCTCCAGGAATGTAGTGTTGCTTTAGATTAATTGTTTTCTCAGGTAGAGGCAATTTTGGTGGCTTCCACTTGGCTCTCCCACCATAATCGTCCTCACTTCCCATCAGGGAACCAATGTGAAGATTGTGCCAGATATATGGCTATGTATATCTATTTCAGTTATGCTTTCTAGCACCAGGGAAATGACCACAGAATGGGTTTCAAGACCTATCAGGCCCAAAGGGAAATGTAACTGTGCTAAAACTTCATTGATTACCTGATTTCTATACACCTATACTCTGTTGGACCTCTGTGATATTTGAGGTCTGGAATTAGTGGCAATTCAGAATGAGTGTCTAGTAGTCCCTAGAAGGTCTAATTATTTCCAATGTAGAGTTACCCTGGTAAAATGCTATAGGTACCTTAGGGATAGCTGGTAGAAGATAAATATGATAATTTTGGTAGCGTACCAGTGTCCTTCCTTAGGGGGACCTAGAATCCCCTTCATTCAAAGGTTCTGGGTCTGACTCAAGTCTGGGAAGTGACTGAGGAGTATTATCTTCTGTTTTGTGACTCAATTTAGTCTTTTGTTCACTTAACTTGGAATTTTTTGGCTTCGTTAAAATTTAGCAGTCTTTTTATCTATTTTAGTTCTAGGAACACTGTGACCAACTAGCCAACACCACAGGTGTGCATGGAGCAGACAGTTAAGATTGCTGCTCTGACTCTGCTCTCCACCACAGTGACAACACTCATGCTGCCTTGGGCTGTTGAGTGCTGCCACTGGCCCCATCACAAATTCATTTCTCAAAAGAGTGATACAAAGTATGTCTTCTGCATCCTCCCAGTGTGGGTGAGAATGTCTTAAGTGACAAATCCAGAATCTAAAATTCCAATCTTCCTACACCTATGAATCCCTGCCTCTACATTAAACCAGGGCAGGTCTGGCGTTTCCAACTCACTGAGTATGGGCCACCTTTTGGTCCATGTTTCACAACCAACCAAACTGCTAGACCCTTTCTGACACCCCAGCTGCAACATTAAATGCAGAACCTCTTCTTAGGGAGCCCATATCAATGAATTCATCCTAATCCAAGTTTATATTCTTCTCCCCACTGTCTCACTCCCTTAAGATCCATTCTCATACATGTCCCCCAGAGTTGATTATATGTTAGAAAGCCCGAGTAGTTACTTTGGAGTATAATGCACCTCCTCATGGGTCACACTTCATACCTCACCTTTAGGGGCCTGTTGGGACTAGAGTCTAGTGATAAGTCTAGAAGCAAAGAGGGGAGATAGGGTCCTTTCTTTAGTCTGTCTTAATCTGTGTTTGGCTGCTCAGGCTACCATAATAAAATACCATAAACTGGGTGGCTGAAATAATAGGAATTTATTTCTCACAGTTCTGGAGGCTTGAAAGTTCAAGTAGAGTGTGATAGAGAATTGGTTTTATGGTGAGACCTCACCAACAAATCAGAGTAATATTTATAGTACCCATGACTTTGTCATCATAAGAAATCAGATATTTCATATTACATTATGGTTGGTTTAGGTATCTTATAAAATTATTTACTCTTGTCACTATTTTGAAGTTACAGCTTTAGAAGACTCCCTTCCACTGGAGGTATACATATTATCATGTTACCCAATTTGATTGATATGTTTTGATAAATATATTTCAATATCCAATCACCTTTTAGCACATGTATTTTATTGCAAACACTTAAAAAGCATTATCGTGAGACAAGATCCATGAGTATCATCAGGTTGCCAGAGGTACCAGGGCTGAGAGGCCCCCATTACAGTTGTTGGATCTGGGGTCACACTCTGCTAGTTAACAACTATCAGGATCACCCAGGAATGTGTCAAAAGTGGTGTGTAGAAATGTGAGCTGACATTTAACCATGAAGTTCCATTGAAGACAAAGAATGACCAATGCCTCTGAATTCAAACTTGAGGGCATTATATTTGATGACTTGTACAACACAATCATGGTCAAGAATTCTGAAACTATGTGGAGGAGTCCTGAAGCCTTGAAAATAAGGATAAAAATTACCACCATGTTGATAGAATGTTAGCAAACTACCTTCTCTCATGGAATTAATTCTGCACTAGCCAGCACAGAGCACGCAGCACCACACAGTAGTACCAGCCCTGGGATTGAAGGTTGCCAGTCATTAAAGATAATCAAAGAGAATGGCTTGTGGGGATGAGCACTGGGTGTTATATGGAAACCAACTTGACAATAAACTATTTTTAAAAAGAGAGAGAATGGAAGAGGACAACAGCTAATGCTTTATGCTGCAGTCCTGGGGACAGCAACCAAGGGACCACAGTCCTCTCTGGGGCCCCACATCATCACCCCAGGCACAGTTCCTAACCCTCTGCCACTGAGTCCATTCAACATTTCTGGAAAGTGCCTCCTGTGTCTGGAACTGTGCACTGACTCATGGGGAGATCTTCCCTTCTCCCTGCAGGAACCATCACGCTTTTCTCTTAGTAGAAAATCCCCCACTCCTGAGTTATTTCTTCTAGAGTAGGTCCTTGGGTGCAGTTGTCAAGCCTCAAGGGTAGACTGTATTTGATGATAAGAGGGGGCCTTGTAGCCACCTGCAGACCTGTGTAATGTGTGATGCAAGGCAGTGATACTTTTGGAAATGTCTTTGTTCTTTTCAGGTTTATGTTTCTCTTCTGGAGACATGACCCCTCTATAGTCAGGGACATCCTTGTCTCACGGAAGATCAGGATTTGAATAGTGAGAATGAAAAGAGGAGAGAGTCACTGTTCAGCTTTTGACATCCCAAATACAATTCCTGTGTCCACCAGAGTACTAAGTGCCAAGCTTTGAAGAGGGAAAAAAGATGTCCTAATCCCAGCGCCCAAATGGAAAATGTCCTTTATGGTCACTATCATCAAGGTATGAAGTGTCCATCGCCTATGATCAAGAAGGGAGAAGTGTCTCCCCAACACTGGGAAAGGGCAGAAGTTTCTCAAAGGCCAAAAGCAGGAGTCTGCTTGCATTCATGCTGTGGACGGGTTGGGCTCAGAGCAGGTGGCTCTGGAAGATTCCCAGGCACTGCCTTTGGCCACAAAATGGGCAGGTCACACATCCTGGGATGATAAAGGGCAGCAAATGCAGTTGCCCCTAAAACTCTAGGACCCTTGTACAGGCATAGGGAGGAGGAGAGCCTCCTTAAAGAATCAAAGAGACTAAATTTTACATGAGTGCCTACACAGCACATTTTATTTTAAGAATAGTGAAATATGATAGCTCTCTTCTAGTTCTACTCAGCCATTAACAAGTATAAAGATTCACAAGCAAAAAAAGACACTGTCAGAGTCTAATGCGTTAAGTCATTTTTGCCACACCAGCCACATGTGCTCAGCTTTGGGTTCCTGTGTCCTGGGTAGAGACTCATTCCCCACACTCCACTATCCTCCAGCTGACTTGTGTGCTTTCCTGTTGCAAAGGAAACCGTTCTTGATGCCCCATGATTTGCATAGTGGAGGCTCAATGAGCTCAGAGGAATCCAAACACTCTGGGCAATAATTCAACACAGGTTGTGCCAAATGGTGCCGACAATCACCTGTACAGGAGGAGATCCTGCCCCAGGCGCAGGAGGCTTGGTTGAATGCAGGTGAAATGTGGACCCCACAGACCCCTCCTCCAGGCACCCTGCAATAGTCTATATAGCACACAAGCATTTACAGGGGGCAGGCAGGAAATACGCTGCTGCAGGGAAGATACACAGCTCGCTGCACCCCTGATTGCCCAAAGCTCATGATCCAAACAGGTGGGACAGCATAAGGTCACACTCACAGGACAGAGGCAGGGAGCTGGACCCCAGGTGGTCAGCACTGCCCTCCTGAGACCACACACTGCCATGGTCAACTTGCTATGGGCAATGCCAACATGCCCAACTTGTTTCTTGTTCTTTCTCCAGGAGGGGGTGAGACAGCTTCCCTCACTCACCTGCTCACTGGGAAGCAAGCTGAATTGCTTTTTACTGTGGTGAAATATGCATAACCAAACTGACCCCTTCAGCCATTTTTATTTAGTGCATTCACATTGTTTGCAACCTCACCACCATCCATCTCCAGAACATTCCTCATCCCAAACTGAGCTCTGTCCCCATGAAACAGTAACTCCTGTTCCCTTCTCCTCCCAGGCCTTCAACTTCAACTGTGATGAGGATAATATTTTTGGAATTTTTATTGACTTTATTTTATGCAACCCGCCTTTGATTCACCAGAAGCAACCATTGCCTTGGAAAGTGTTAGGAGTAGTAGAGAAACGAAAACAAGAATCAAATATTCAGGCTTTGAGCTCTTGCCTTTCAATAAAAAGCCAGGCTTTATATTGAACTAACCATCCTTCCCATGCCAGAAGCTCAGGAGAAGCCGGGTGGGACCTAAGCCATCCTGACTCACAATCATTTTGTCTCCCACCATGCTCATCTTGAGGAGATGAAAGATGTCAGCAAGCAGCATCATAAGTGTGTTAAATGTTTACGTGGCTGTCGTGGATGAGAATTCCAGGATTCTATGTAATGTGGAAGGAAGGACAGGGATGGGAAGTTCAGACGGCAAGGGTCAGGATACTCAGGAATTAAAACCTACTCTTCCAGTTCTCCATCCCGAGTCTATGGAATAGAGAGGCGCTGACCCTTGTGTTTCATGACAAGGCTGTGGTCTGACATGTGCGCAACTCCAGGTTTCCTCCTAATGCTGAGATCTGTGACAGTGTTCCAAGAGCAGCCAGAATCACTGTGCTTCCCAAAGCCAGGCCCTGCCTGTGGGACAGGAGGTGAGTTTTACAGTGTCAGGGGATGGAATCACTTAGCCATGAAATATTTCATGGGAGGGGGCCTGTGGGGCTTTCCCTGCACTTCTACACACAACACAGAACAAAGGCTTCTGGAAAAAGCATAACAATAAAGTTTAAAACCACACTGTCCAGAACAAACTGGTAGCAAATCTAGGAAACAGAAATAAGAGCCACTAGATTATTTTTCCCATACCATTAAATTATTCAGTTTAAGTATATAGTAAGTATTCCCAGACTCTAATCTTCCTCATTTTTAATCTATTCTTTTTTAAAGTGACATTACAATAATTAATTAAAATAATTAAAATAAAATTAATAATTACTTTAAGTAATTAAAATTAAAAATGTTTTGTGATGATGAAAGAAATGGGCATTGTTGCTCTTCCTTTTTTTAATGTTTATTTATTTATTTTGAGAGAGAGAGAAAGAGGGAGCAGGGGAGGGGCAGAGAGAAAAAGAGACCAAGAATCCCAAACAGACTCCATGCTGTCAGCACAGAGCCAGACACAGAGCCAGACAGAGAGATCAATCTCAGGAAGCTTGAGATCAAGTCCTGAGCCGAAATCAAGAGTCAGACCCTGAACCAAATGAGCCAGCCACATATCCTGGCATTCGTTGCTCTTTCTAAGCAGTCTAACTTTGCAAAAGGAAGTCTCAGTCTCCATGTTATTCATGAAATTTTACTATTTCATGAAAATCCCAAAGCATGGGAACCTCTGACACACAGTAAGGGCTGCTCAGGGTTCCAGAGTCATTAATGAGAAGTTCATCTTCATTGGAAAACAGTCTCAAACTACACGCTTTGGGAACAGAGACAGTAAAATTTATTTTTATTTATTTTGAGGACAGAATCTTGCCAAAATGATGAATGAAACCTAATCAAATTGTAAGTCCACTTTGTCTAGTTTATGGGGCATGAATTAGATGTCACCAAGAGAAATAATCAGTTAAGAAACAATCAGGTAAGACCACAAATCAGAACATCCTAGAAGATAACCAGTTTTGCATGTTTGTCCTAGGACCCTGCTCTACATGGAAGGGTCTTTCGTGGAGTCCTCACTATATACAGCCCCTGTTGACTAATAAGGTACCCCAGTCCTTTCCCAATGGGAGGGCAAGCAGGGCCCCAGCTAGATGGCAGGCTCCCAAGTGCAGAGATGTGAGGAGGCTGGAGAAGTGAGGACTTGGGCCGGGTGGCAGGGGAGCCTCAAATAGAGAAAAGCCCAGAGCGCTAGTGAGGTTGCTTCCCCAGCAAGGGGAGCCCACAGAGGAACTCGGCCCCTCAAACCAGACAGAGAAGGACGCAGACCCCCCCCCTCACACTGGTTAACAAGAGTCAACAATCTATGAGCATTCAAAATAGGTCACCGGATGAGAAATCTCCACGTGTCTAAGATTCTAAAGCTTATGTATGAAAAAAATATCTAACTTGATAGACACAAAATACACACACTTACACACAATACACACATGCATGCACAAACATTTGCAGACAAATGCACACATATGCACACACACTTTCACAGTATACACATATACGTGAACACTCAGTGCGCGCGCACGCGCGCACACACACACACACACACACACACACACACAGACTACTTTACCATATAAATACTTAACACAGGAGAATAACAAGCCCCTAGGTGTGAGCAGATAGCCTGACACTTAGTCTGAATGTTAATAATTGATTGTATAGTTTTGTCTAAATCTCTTAAACCCTTTGTTTCCAGACCCCAAGACTGAGGTTGAAGCAAACCATCTGTAAGTCTCTTTCAGTTGTAAATTCTGTGATTTCAGAAGAACAAGGAACATCATCCACCAAGAGGTGACCTTGGTTCATCTCTGTGCCCCTGACAGGAGCCCAGAGTCCAGAGTCACAGCCTTGGGCACCCGGCAAGGCTCCCCCACCAAACATCAGCCCCCAGATGGAGGGCACATCACTGCCCCATCTCGGGATAACATCTGCTGTAGAAACGTGTGCAACTTCTTTCCTGCCCCTCCTCCTCACACCCACACTCTCCTTCATTCTTTAGGAGCAAAGACTTGGCCTGTGAGCAATAGTCACAACAGCAAGCATCTGAGGCTGGGGTCCTGGGAGATTAGCAGCTGTCCCCTGGGTCATTTCCTGCCTCTGCCACACACATTTCCAGAGCTGCCCAGGACAGAGGACTCCTTAAAAACCCCTTCCAGGCGCTCCTCCCTGGCCCTCCTCCTCCAGGGTGTTCAGCAGGGACCTGAGCTCCCGTCTCTGTCCTGGACCGTGTCTGGAAGCTGCTGAGTCCCAGCCCTGAGGGGGTTGAGGCTCCAGCTTCTCAGCAGCACATGACCTTTGTCTGCAAAGATCAAGTCCGATCTTGCTCTCAGGCATCCAACCAAAACACAGCTCCAGTCCCTGAAAATAAGCCCCTCCCCCCCCCATGGCCACTTTTTCAGGCAGCCAGTGGAGTTCAGGCAGCTCCATGATCAGCTCCTGTGAGCAGGCACATTGTCAATCCACCTTGTGCCCCTGTCATGACCCTGGGGCTGGCGCCTGTGATAGGTGCTCAGCAAATGTCTGGAGACCATGAATCAGACAACCTCACTCCTCAAAAGCAAGTTGACCTGATTAAATCCTCAAGAATCCAAAGTTCTTATGTGCCATCCCATGTATGCATTCCGACAGGGAGAAAAAAAAGATTGACAGCAAACAAAAGATAAAGAGGCCAAACAAAATTCTTACCTTCTTTTCCTACAACAACCACTTTATTTTTTTTAACATCTTTTTTTTTTAATTTTAAATAGTTTATTGTCAAGTTGGTTTCCATATAACACCCAGTGCTCATCCCAACAAGTGCCCTCCTCCATGCCCATCACCCCCCTTCCCCCCCACCCCCATCAGCCCTCAGTTTGTTCTCAGCATTCAAGAGTCTCTCATGGTTTGCCTCTCTCCCTTTCCCCCACCATTTCCTTCTTTCTTCTCCCCCTTGTTCCTCCGTTAAGTTCCTCCTAATCCTCCTATACGTGCAAACATATGATATTTGTCCTTCTCTGCCTGACTTATTTCACTCAGCATAACCCCCTCCAGGTCCATCCATGTTGCTACACATGGCCAGGTTTCATTGTTTCTCCTTGCCATGTGGAATTCCATGGTATAGATACACCACATCTTCTTGATCCATTCATCCATTGATGGACACTTAGGCTCTTTCCACTACAACAACCACTTTAAAAGTTGTTTCTGAAATACTGAGTTCTTCCAAACAGCAATCTATCATTTTTTCCAACCCCATTCCCCTTCTTTGGGGGCCCTGCTTTGCTAGATGCTCTAAACACAACGGGAGATCTTGCACATTCCTCCACAAGCTAAAATATTCCTGGATACTTTGGGGTTTCAGCTTTGTCTTTTTTAGACTTCATTTTTTAAAAACTGTGGTAAAAGAAGCATAACATAAGCTTGTTCATTTTAGCCACATGTGCCTGCACGGCGCAGAGACAGCCAGTACGTGCGCATCGCTGTGTGCCGTCACCACAAGCCCTCTCCAGAACAGTTTTCATCTTGCAAAACTGGAAATGTTGTTTTACCCTAAGGGTAAAACTTTCAGGCTCACGTCAAGCTAAAGTCTCCTGATGTCCCTCTGTGTTTTATAGCCTGGCTGCCATCTAGCGGCTGCTTATGCAGGTACAGCCAGGCCAGCCCTTCATGTTGGAGGGGCTCTTCCAGGGTCACACCAGGAGGGTGTAGGGGCCAAGGGCAGCTGTCCCAAAATGTGCCACTTTGGCATTTTATTATAAATAAAAATTACTTAAGATACTCAGACCCTCCCCCATTCCCCTGAAAGCAGGAAAGAACTCTCCCTGTGGAAGGTGGCCTCCCTGTCTCTGGAAACAGAGACCTTCTCGTCACCAGACAGGGGATTCAGAGCCCAGAAGGCTGTATCCACAACCCTGTTACTTTTTCCTAATTTCTCCCCCAGCCCAAATTCCGTGTAGAATTCCTTATTAATCAAAGCTCCTGAAGTTAAATTTTCTTGATTCTGTCAGTTCCTCAAAGATCCATTGTCTCTCTATCTAAAATTATAAAAATAGCACCTCGGCCATTTCCGTAGGTCTCAGTCTCATGACTGGGCTTCAGTGCTTTCATGATAGAACTTCGGTCTTCTCTCCTGTGAATCTGTCTCCTGTAAATCTAATTATTAGTCCAGCCTGGTGAGCTTCAGGGTAGAGAAGAATTTTTCCTTCTCTCCAAGGGTTCAGTAAGACTTGTGTGGACTCAGGACACTGGGGAAGTGATCAATTTCAACATTTCAGGGACTTCTTTAATTGTAATTATACCCCTTGATGCAAACCGTCAACCAAAATTGCCACCCACAGTCTGATTCCTTTTCTGAAAGGTGGGGAACCCAGGTTTCTGAGCAAATCAGAACCACAGAAGTCTGTTGTCACTCCATGAAATCTTTGGGTGGGGAAGCTCCTGTCCATAAGGAGACCTCAGGCCCCTCAGGGCAGCCCAAAGTGGACTTTATACCAATATGCATCACCACCCAGAGGGGATGAGGAGCAGGCTCTCAAGTGCATTTTGCTGCAACACAAAGAAAAAAATCCCATGAGAATCTTGTCCTTCTGACTCCTAAGACCTTGAAACTTTTGAGTCTCATTGAGCTGCAGGAGGTCAGCCATGTTCTGGTTTCTTCTCTCCTGCAGGGGATGGAGCTGGCTACCCATGATGGGACTTCACCAGACTGTTCCAGTCTCACCTGACTTCATGCTCTGAAGAGCCTAGAAGTCCCCTGGCCTGTCCAACCCCTCCCCCACACACACACCTAATCCCAGGATGTGGCACCAAGCTCAGGCCTATAAGCTCTTCAGATCTGGGTTGTAATGATTCCTATTATGGCCTCAACATTTCCAGAGCCCAGGTGGTCCTGCATCCTTATGAACATGTGTCTGTCCTGGCACCTGCATGAAAGTATACTCGTGCAGTACTTAGCTTTTAATTACCGAGCATCTTCCCTGTGCCCCTTTCCTTTGTTAATAGATCTCCTGTCTTGGAGAGAACTGCTCCTCTCCCAGCACTGACCTGGGGCTCCTGGGGCCAGGCCAACATGGAATCCACTTCAACTACTTCCATGTTTTGTGCAGGGCTGCTCAGGGACCTATGTGTGACCAGTCCCATCTTTTCTGGTATTTTACAAAAAGATGATGCCAGAGACAAATTCTGCAGCGTGGTGCCACATCCTTGCCATGTGAAGTTCTCTTTGAAGGAAGAGGAAAAGCAGTGGCCATTTAGGAGGCAGGTGACACAGGAAAAGAGCATCCACTCTCCTAAGCAAGAGAGGTCTCGAGAGGGTGAGCCCAGGACAACATCTCTTGGGTCTGCCTGCACTTAGCTTCTCATTGGAGCCAGCCAATGGGGGGTACTGGACAGCCTAGGGGGAGAGACGGCACAGGTGTTTCCTTCCTCCTCACTCCCTGCTGCTTCTCTGTTAGGAGTTGGGTGTCTGCGACTCTAGATCCCCTGAGCGGCTTCACCCCTGGGCTTCAGCTTTCACAGGAACAGGATTTCTCCCTCTTGTCTTTCAGCTCCAGGGGAGGAAATGGCTTCCTTCTGTTCCAGGCCTCCTGAGGCTTCACAATGTTGGATATCCTTGTGAATTTTCCCCATGACACTGTCCTTCCATTAATGTCCCCACCTGGATCCTGACATGTAGATGAAGTGGGACCACTTGGTACATGACATTGTGATAGGTTGACTGCAAATAGATTCTACAGAGTAGCCGGGTAGGCTTGTCCAGGGAGAGCAGACAAGACTTGTAAAAGGCAGGCACTCTTGCACCTCACTGAATTCTCCTTGTATATGGTATAATAAAATAGTAATTCCACAGAGAGACATTGACATCATAGAGGGAAAACATTAATTTTGTTAACTGCTGACCCCTAGTGGTGAAAAGTGGAAGGCCTGCACCCTGACAGAAGACACTCCCTCCCACGTGCTCCTCTGGGGACAGCAGGCAGCAGCCCCTGCAGGGCTCCTCCTGGACACTCGCTCCCCCTCTGCTCTGGGTATCTCCTTCCTCCTTCAGCCCCACATGTGACATCCGTGATGCTCTGCTGGCCACAGAGCAAGTATGTGTGTGACAGAGAGTGTGGGGAAGACACCGCAAACCCTGAGGGGCTGCAGCCAGAGGCAGCCGGGATCCACACAAACCACCTGGTCCATTATCCTGGCTGTGGCTCAGCCCCTATCCTCCAGCATTTTTAGGAGATGACAGTTCAAAGGGCCAAGTGTCTGAGGCAAACCAACTTCCTGCTGTTACAATGATATAAATGTGTCTACATGGGCATCTCTTCTAAGAAAAAATTTAAGACTTGACCATTCTAGCAGTGGTCATGGGTGTCCGGAGCTGTGGCCTGGGAAGGAGCAGAACATGACCCCACAGGCACTGGCAGAGCCACTGCAGAGACATCACTGTGTCTGGACTCAGACTTCCTTCCTTAGAGGCCGCAGCTGCTCAATGGGGTCTGCCTCGGCCCTCAACCTGGCTCCCCCAGGGGGCTCCCATAGCACGTCATATTTGCATCATGTGCTGCTTTTCTGAGGCCTCCCTTAATCCTGTTTTGTGAGGTCAGGAAGTGAACTGCGAGCCAGCAGCTCAAGGACTTGGGGGTCTAGGCTTCAGGTGCTGCTGCCTCTCGTCAGGCCCCCTCAGCCCAGGGCATGCTTGCCCCTCGTGGGCAGGATGAGACCCACTACAGAGCCTGCAGACACAGCTCTTGGCTCTTCCCTCGCCTCAGTCTACATTTAATTGCATATGCATCTTGTCACTTACAGGGACTGTTTGGAAGGAGATAGACCAGCCACCCACCCAGGCATTAAACAACATGGGCCCCTGTGGGGTTTCCATCACTCTATCCTTGCCTAGGCCTTTGGGGGACTTCCCAGCTCTGGTTCTCAGGTCTGGAGCTGAATTCCACCTCTGAGATAGACTAGGGGTGACCCTAATCCAGGGTCACACACTCCAATGTATCTTCGAAATGTCATTTCTGTCACAGAACAAAACTGCACACATGGGGGTGGGGACAGCCTGGCTCTGAGCTCTCTCTCCTGGTCTATGGGACTCTGGGTGGAGGTTGGGGGCGGGGGGTGAAATGAGCCCCGTTGTCTGGGGCAGTCGCCACCCTTCTCCCCACTAAGCAGCCTCTGGCAGGAATGTGAATCCAGTGTGGCCAGAGCTTCCAATTGTCCACAAGAGGCCCAAATATCCAACTTGTCCAGTGAGATCTCATGAAGCACAAATGTTGGCAGGAAATCCAGTTTTTCTCCTCCCTCACTCATATACACAGCAAATCAGCTTTTAGATCCTGAGCTTCAGTCTCTGCCTTAGTCAGATGCACATTATGTCTCTGAGCCCCGGGTTACTTCTCTCCAAAGTGGGTTTATCACATAAAGTCACAAAGTTGGGAGAATTCAGTGAGATGACACGCATGCAGCACCTGAACCCAGGTCAGCAGCCTCCCAAGGAGACCCAGTGCATCTCTGTGCTGATTGCAGCTGGGGCAGTTCGTGGGTCCAAAGTGCACATCTTCCTGGCAGAATCTTCTGTCACCGAGCCCCAAGCACCAAGTCTCCTAAGCAGTGGCTGAAGGATGCTGCTACACACGGTCTTCCTGAGCTATATTTTGTCAAGAATCTATTTCCGGATTCTTCCAGACATGCAACATTGACCAGAAAGAAAATAAATGGAGATATTACTTCTGAGGGGTGAGGGCTGAGCAAGAAATAAAATCTTTCCTCCCTTGGGAACCCATATGTCATTTGATGTGTGGCTGGTTCAGTTTAGCCTCTAGGCTCAGGGACATAATTTTCATAGCCAATGAAGACTTATAAAAATTCCAAAAACAGATCTAAATAGATCTCTTTGTCTCTGTCTGTCTCTCTCTCCCTATCTATCTTTGGCATCCTTCTCTCTTTCTCTCGCTATCTCTCTCCCTCTCTCATACACACAAGGTCACATTCCCTCCCTTCCACCCCAGTGTTTCAGACTGGAGTGACCTTAAAATACAGCAGGGGAGAACTGGCTTCCCCTAGGGGGAACAGCAGAATGAGGGGAACTTGACCTTGAACTAGAAGCATTGGCCTGGTCCATACACAGAGCCTGAGCTTAATCATTAAATCTGGAAAACTACTGCCCTCAGAGAAGGTGTAACCCATCCTACATTCATAAATTGAATCAAAATTACAGAAGAAAATTAAAAATGGATGTATGAAAATGCCTTTATGAGGATATTGTTATCAGCATCATCACTAAGCACTGCTGAAGACCCAGATGCTTCATGAACTGCCAGCTGTGTGACTAGGGCAACCCATTTGGCCCCTCCAGGCTTCAGTAAAACCGTGGAGAAAATACCCTGTTGGCTGTCATGTGGATTCAGTGAGGCATCACACATACTCTATTTTGTCCAGTGCCTGGTACACACTAAGGTTCAATAAGTACTAGCAATATGTATGAGCAACATCATAGTCATCAATCCAGTTCGGTTATTATTTCTTCCCCAAGTATCAATTCTACTCCTGTGTTCAGAAAAAAGTAAGTTGAAAAGAGCATGTTAATCTCAGTCAACTGTCCCCCCATCCCTAAGAAATGTTCCCTAAACACTTTCTTCACATAGAAACACAAACTATAACACCATTATTTTCAATGTGGGGGACAGATATGACACTATTGTAATATAATGTACAGAAATAAATCCGAGGCACAAAATTCTTTGGAAACTCTTTGAAGGATTATGTTTTTATCTTTGCAAAATGTAATTCCGTCACTCAGGGGGAAGGACAAGCACCTCCGGTTTGGGCTGTGAATCCACCCCTGACCATGTCTGTGGAAGGAGGGGGATACAGCAAAGCCTCCCTCTCAGTGAGATTCCATGTAAGTGGATGAAATCATTAAGGAGATTTCAAAATCACCAACCAACTTTAAGATGCATCAGAATGCTGCTTTCTCTGGAATCCGACTTCACAGCTCTCTATTCTCGTATTACTATTTCTGGCCAGCATTCCAAGAAGAAATCCTAATCGGGAGGACCTTTCCAGGGCCTATATTGGATCTGTGAAATCTGGAACCTGTGTTCATCCAAGCTTGTTGTGTCTTTAAGGAGAGTCCCAAGGAAAACAGGACAAGGACACCATTTTGTGATTTTCACATTTGTGGTTTGGACCTTTGCTACTGTGACTGTGGTTTCAGTGAGGTCTTGTCCTGTTATAGCTGGGGCATCTGCAAGTGCAGGCCAAGAAGCAGGTGGACACAAGGCCCACAGCAGGGCTAGACCACATCTGAAACCTACAAAGTCATCAGGATCTGGTCAGCACAGACCAAGCAACCAATACAAAGCCACACCACTCATTCTATTCTTGTGTGTATTTTTTGTAATGCATGTGTCATCCAATGTTTAATGTTAATTTAACTTCTTTTTTTTTTTCTTAGTTTATTGTCAATTTGGTTTCCATATAACACCCAGTGCTTATCCCACATAAGTGCCCTCCTCCATACCCATCACCCCCCTTCCCTTCTCCTCCACCCCCATCAGCCCTCAGTTTGTTCTCAGCATTCAAGAGTCTTTCATGGTTTGCCTCCCTCTCTCTCCCCAACTATTTTTCCCTTTCTCTTCCCCCATGGTCCTCCGTTAAGTACCTCCTAATCCACTTATATGTGCAAACATATGGTATCTGTCCTTCTCCACCTGACTTATTTTGCTCAGCATAACATCCTCAAGTTCCGTCCACGTTGCTACTAATGGCCAAATTTCATTCTTTCTCATTGCCATGTAGTATTCCATTGTATAGATAAACCACATCTTCTAGATCCATTCGTCAGTTGATGGACACTTAGGCTCTTTCCATGATTTGGCTATTGTTGAGAGTGTTGCTGTGAACGTTGGGGTCCATGCGCCCCTATGCATCAGCCCTCTTGTATCCCTTGGGTAAATTCCTAGCAGTGCTATTGCTGGGTCATAGAGAGTTTTAGTATTAGTTTTCTGAGGCACCTCCACACTGTTTTCCAGAGGGGCTGCACCAGTTTACATTCCCACCAACAGTGTAGGAGGGTGTCCATTTCTCCACATCCTCGCCAGCATCTATAGTCTCCTGATTTGTTCATTTTAGCCACTGACCAGCATGACACACCATTCATTCTAGACCATGACACAAAATGGCACAAAAGGAAGCACCCATTGAAGAGACAGGGGCTGAGGAACAGGAGCCTACCTGCCAACTTAGATGTAAGCGGTAAAGTGGGGAACATGATGGATTGGTGGTGATATTGGGGCTTGCATCTTCTGAAGAAGCTTATCAGCAGCCCCACCAAAGGGGTTTTCCCAGACCCAGAACAGTTGCAGTTTGATTCTGGATTGGAGGTTCTGTGAGGGTCACAGTTGCTGGAGGAAGAGTCCTTGGCATGTATTCTGAACACAGGTGACAGAGGGTGTGTTGTTCACAACAAACAACACCCCAGAGCCGATTTTTAATTTTCTCAGGGTCATTAACACTGGCTGCATACTGCATAGTCTGATAAGAACTTTTTTTTTTAATGTTTTATTTATTTCTAGCAGAGAGAGAGAGAGAGACAGCGTGAGCAGGGGAGGGTCAGAGAGAGAGGGAGTCACAGACTGAAACAGGCTCCAGGCTCTGAGCTGGCAGTCAGCACAGAGCCCGACGTGGGGCTCGAACCCACAAACCGCAAGATCATGACCTAAGCGAAAGTCGGACGCTTAACCGACTAAGCCACCCAGGTGCCCCTGATAAGAACTTTTAAAAGCTACTTTCTTAGGAACTTTCAAATATGCAAGACAGTATTTTTAACTACAGTCCCCATCATGTACAGAATATCCACAGGACTTACTTGTTTTATAATTCGAAATTTGTACTCCGGTCTGTGATTGTGACCCATGTTGCAAGTATACTTTATCCTGTTCCATTGTATCTAAAAACATTCATGAAAAGTGCACATAACAATCACTATTTTAACCATTTTAAAGTAGACCAAAGCCCCAAGGCTTTACTACATGTGCAATGTGAACAAACAGTACTGCTCTCAGTTCCAGAGCATTTCCATCCCCTAAGGAAGGTCTTCAGACGTCAGCACTCACTCCCTCTACCTGCCCAGCCCCTGCAACCACCAATGCCCTTCTCCATGGTATTTTGGTGCGTAATGAATTGAATGGAGCAACTCCCATGAAGCCATTGATTTAAAGGTGAAACAAGGGCACCTGTGTGGCTCAGTCAGTTAAGTGCCTGACTCAAGTCAGATTTAGTCTCAGGTCATGATCCTAGGGTCGTGGGATTGAGCTTCACCTCAGGCTGGGTGTGGAGCCTGCTTGAGATTCTCTGTTCCTCTCTCCTGCTCTCTCTCTCGCTCTCTCTTTCTCTCTCACTATCTCTTTCTCTTTCTCTCTAAAATTAAAAAAAAAGTACTGGAGAAAAGTGGCCATGGAGCAACTCTTATTCATTCTCTTACTTTTTCACTCATTAACAGAAAGAGGTGGTCATGAGCACTTCCTAAACTCTGTAAATTGAAGCAACATGAAAGATATATCACTAATGATATTTGCTCTTTAAAATAAAAGACAATTGGGACTACAGCAAAAATGAAAATCTCTGCACAGTGAAGGAAACAATCAACAAAACTAAAAGGCAACCTGTAGAATGGAAGAAGACATTTATAAATGACATATCTCATAGAGGGTTAATACCTAAATAAGGAGCTGATACAACTCAACACCCAAAAAACAAATTATCCACTTAAAAAACAAGAAGAAGACATGAACAGACCTTTCTCCAAAGAAGACATCCAGATGGCCAACAGACACATGAAAAGATGCTCAACATCACTGATCATTAATGAAATGTAAATCAAAACTACAATGAGGTATCACCTCACACCTGTTAGAATGTCTAAAATCAAAAACACAAGAAACAACAAGTGTTGGCAAAGATGTGGAAAAAATGGAATGCTTGTGCATTGTTGGTGGGAATGTAAAGTGGTGCAGCTACTGTGAATGTTACTCAAAAAAAAGTTACATACTACTGAGAATTTACCCCCAAAATACAAAAACACTAATTCAAACACTCCTGTGTTTATAACAGCATTATTTACAATAGTCAAATTAAGGAAGCAACCCAAGTGTCTATCGATAGACAAATGGGTAAAGAAGATGTGGTATATATACAATGGAATATTATTCAGGAACAAAAAAGAATGAAATTTTGCCATTCACAACAACACAGTTGGAGCTAGAGAGTATTATGCTAAGTAAAATAAGTCAGTTGGAGAAAGACCATATGATTTCACTCATATGTAGACTTTAAGAAACTAAACAAAGGGGAAAAAGAGAGGGGAGAGAGAGAGAGAAACCAAGAAACAGACTCTTAACTATAAGGAGCAAACTGATGGTTACCAGAGGGGAGGAGGGTTGGGGAGTGGGTGACATAGGTGATGGGGATTAAGGAGGGCACTTGGGATGAGCACCGGGTGATGTATGGAAGTGTTGAATCACTATATTGTACACTTGAAACAGTGTATGTTAACTATACTGGAAATAAAATTTTAAAACTTAGTAAAAAATAAAATATGAGAAGATTTTTCCTTGCTTTGTGTACTTTCACATCAGTCAAAGGAGAAATAAATTTAGAAAACACAGTGACTTTTTAAAAACGTTTTATTTATTATTTCTGAGAGAGAGATAGAGACAGCAGGGGAGGGTCAGAGAGAGAGGGAGACACAGAATCTGAAGCAGGCTCCAGCCTCTGAGCTGTCAGCACAGAGCGCGACGCGGGGCTCGAACCCACGAACCGTGAGATCATGACCTGAGCCGAAGTCGGATGCTTAACCGACTGAGCCACCCAGGCGCCCCAGAAAGCACAGTGACTTTTAAT
>NW_024083022.1:38035-48009 GCF_003009895.1 Hyaena hyaena | reverse complement strand
GTGGTTGGAATTGTATGCAGACATTTCCCTGTAACCTTCTTGCACTCTCCTGCTGAGCATACTCTGCATGCGGTGGGAGGACAGACATTGCCGGGTTCTGTTAATGAACCGTCCGTGAGGGAGGGGACATTTAGCTTCTCATGGACAGGTGCGGATGAGCCTGGATGTCCAGGAACCTTCTCGGTCCGGTCCATGAGGAAGGTTCATGCCTCCTATTTCTCTTTGTTCCTCTCAGGCTCTTGATTTCTCTTGATTGGTGAAACCTGAGTCTCAGAAGGAACTGAGTATACTATGGGCGTATAAGGAAACTCGATAGTGGGTGCGACGAGGGGCCTGGTCTGATAGCTTTTGTAGGGATTGTGAATTCAGGACAATTGCAGCATCTGGGGCATGGGAAATATTGTGTCCCAGGGAAGAAGGAGGCGTCGTCTGGTTATCCGGAGACCAATAGAAAGAAGCTAAAAGTCTGTGTCTACTATGCAGACAGATAGCCTGACCGTGTGTGGGACGATGGACTTGGCACAAAATTTGTGGTCGGCATTGTCGTTTTAGGGCCAACGGCAGCCCTGAAGCTGCCTGTTGTCACACCTGTTGCCAGGCCCCCTCTGCAAAGAAGCTACAAGCGTGTGTCTTCTACACAGATCTATGGCTTGACAGTGGGAGAGACAAGGGACTTGGGATGATTATTGTGGTTGCCACTGTGGGTTCAGGGGCAATGGCCCATCTTAAGGGCACGGGAATTATTAGGTCCCAGGGAAGAAAAGGGCCAAGAGCCAATGTCAGGCTTCCCGTACACAGAAGCTGAAAGAGGGTGTCTACTATGCAGAACAATGGCATATGAGGATTCCTGATACTGTGTGTGGGAATGTGGTTGGAAATGTAGGAAAGCCTTTCCATTAAACTTCCTGCACTCTTCTGCTGAGCACACTACAAAGGGTGAGCTTTGCGGAGCATAGGATGTTAGATTTCAGTGACTTGCAGCAGTTCTACGGAAGCCACGGACTTCACCTGGAGGCTGTGGACTCAAGGAGGGCCCTGTGACATCAGCTATTCTTCACATGAGAAGAAATTGACTTTGGGTTAATGTGACTTTGGGATTGACCTGCATTTGGGGTTGTTGTCATTGTTTACAATTTGTGCTTCTGTGCTTATGCAAGTAATCTTTCAAAATATGTGGCCTATGAGAACAGGTCACACTGTGTATGTTCCCTGTATTTGTCTTCTACAGGGCGGAGGGCCGTGGTTTCAGGCTGACGGCTCGCTCCAGTAGGCACCTTTGCTGGGAGCCTGTCCCCCACCCTTCTGTCTATGCTCTGACTGAGGTCCCTGGCCACAGCTACTTGCTTTGATGCTTTTCACCTTATCATAGTTGAGCCAAAGGAACTTTTGTTGTATGTAGAGTCTGGGACTAGACCCCAAGAATGTGTGACATCTTGGGGGCACCTGGCTGATTCAGTCGGTAGAGCGTGAGACTCTTGATCTTGGGGTCATTGAGTTCGAGCCCCACATTGGCTGTAGAGATTACTGAAAACTACAATTACTACAGGGGCACCCGGGTGACTCAGTCGGTTTAAGCGTCCAACCCTTCGTCTTTTACTGAATGCTTGATCTCGGGGTCTTGATCTCCGGGTTGTGAGTGGAAGCCCCATTTAGTGCTGCACTCTGGGCTTGAAGCATAAACCAATCAAGCAACCCATCTCAGGGTTGTGAGTGGAAGCCCCATTTTGTATGGCATTCAGGGCATGAAGCATAAACAAACATGTAAGTAAACAAATGAATAAGCATGGTTACAAAACAGAGGGCATGAGTGATATCTTGAAAAGACTCCTTAATATCCTTTCACTGCAGGGAATATAATTTAGAAGACACACTGTGGAGTTTTGCTGAGCTATGCTCACTTCTGTGTTTCAAATGTATTTGTTGCTCTAGTGTCTTGCATCTTGTAAAATACTCGTGTTTTCCAATAAAATGGATTTGCTTCTGAAAAGCTGTCTTGTAAGTGTTTATTACTCACAGTGAGCACCAGCATGGTCACAGAATCTGTAGCTCGGCTCTGTGCATCATCGCCTGAAGCAGGGCAGAGCTGTGAAGTGTAATGAGATGCATGAACAACGGGGACTCGGTGCCAGGGGAGTGAGGTCTCCAGGGCCCCATGGAAGTTCCCTCCTCTGCGAAGCTCCCCTCTTTGTTTATGGAAGTAGTCCACCCAAGGTATGAGGGAATCTAATACCTCCCTTTGAGAAGTGAGCCTTTCAGTAGCTTCACGAAGACCATAAGCACATATTTGGGGACTGTGGCAGTGGGGGGGGGGGGAATTTGCTGATACTCCCTAGGGTAAGGCGGAGGTAGCAGGACCAGCATGGTTGTACAGCAGATCAGTCCAGAAGTAGTAGGACCAAACCTAGAAGCAGCAAGCACACAGTTACTTCCTGGGGAAGCCAGCATTAGAATCTGCGTCCCTTGCGTCCACGGCATCTTTCATTGCAGCCCACCAGCAGGTCTTGCAAAGGCTTTGTCGGAGCAGAATTTAGTTGAGTGCGTAGTAAAATTTTTTGGCAGTTTGTTCTTTGAACCTATCAACAGATTCCAGTTCTTGTATAAAATTTCCAGGTAGCTAAAACTACATGTCTCCCACACAGCTTCCCATGGTTTAAACATCTCGGCGGGGCGCCTGGCTGGCTCAGTCTGTAGCCCCACATTGCGGGTAGAGATTGCTTAAAAACAAAATATGTTTTTAAAAGGATCTCAACAAATCAGTGTGGTGCTTAAACTCTCCCACGGGATAGGACAGCGAGACCGGGGCAGTCGGTTCTGTCTGTCCCTACACTGGGTGGTTGGGCACAGGTCTCTCCCTAGGATTTCATAAAGACTGTGTTTGGGTGCAAGTGGCAGCAGCTCCGTTCTTGCCCTCCGGTGTCCAGGGGCCCACGCGGCAGTGTCTCCTGTTCCTGCCTGAGAGGTTCATCAGGACGCAGAATTCAAATCGCTTCTCTTTCTCGACTGCAGCTGGAACTTTATAGCCCTTGTAACTTCCTCCCTAGTGTTCCAGAATGAGCCTCACTTTAGGCGGTGACCCACTCCCCGCGGGTCCTACTTTAGGTCGGTGGGTATGATGTTACCGGAGGCATTTATTTCCTTTTTTGCAGTCCTCACCAAACACCAGGACATCCCATCACTACCTCCTGACATTCCTGGGCCCCAGCAGAAGTGCGTTCCGCGGAGGCGGGGCCAGGCAGGGGCAGGCGGGGCCGTGGGCGGCATCCGACGTCTGCGCAGGCTCCGCCCAGGAGCCGTCCGTCGCGCAGGCGCAACTCGGGAGAGCCGCGCCGGGCCCGGGAGTACCGGGGAAGGGGCGGGCCTAACGCTCGAGACAGAAGGCGGGGTCGGAATCGAGGGGCGGGGCCTCGGGGCTCCTGGCGGATGGCCAGCGAGGGGCGGGGCTAGGGGTGGAGCGGAGGGCCCTGGGTTTTCAGGAATGAGGGCGGGCCTGGCACACTTGGCGAGGGGAAGGTCTCAAGCTTCTGGAGCTGAGGGGTCTCTGCTGGCCTTTCTCCTTTTCCAGTTCCTTAGGTGACTCTTGACCTCTGGACGCCCCTTGCGTGATGTTCTGTGAACGCATTCTCTGGCTTATTGGTCTGTCTCTCAGCCAGAGGTCCTTGGCACGGGCCGCAGATGTTGCCTGCGGCATTCATCCCAATATTATCCAATATAAACCGCAAATATTATTTATCCTAATCCAGAGCAGCATATTCAAAGAGTGATGCACCGTGATGAGGGAGCAAAAGGTGGCGTAGATGTTAAGAAATCGCTTAATTTGCTGTCTCGTGAGACCAGGAAAATCAAATCATGTCATCTCCACGGATGTTGAAAAAATAAAAAGGCGGGATTTTATTATTTTCTGAGAGACCTTTACCTTTAGTATTCCCAACACTACCATACTGAATCACCACTCTGATGATGACATTACCTTCTCTAACATCATTATCATATTTGTGCACCTAACTTATTTAATTAGGTCCATGACACTCCAGTGTCTTTCATAAATAATGTGTTTTTATGAAATAATCCTAGAGGCCTTCCCCCTTCCCCCATGCCTAAAACAGCTTGGCCCAAACATGATGTGGCTCCTTATTTTCCAAGTTCCACTATGTAATTGAATGATGGGTTTGGGGTTGGATTTTTAAGTAGAACTCTTTCTACGTTTAGATATTGCTCTTATATTGGAACTTTTAAGGGAAACTTAGTTTCACTGATTTTATAGGCTTACTTTTTAACATAAATTGAACTATTTCGTATTCGTGATAGTTGTATTCTGGAAGCCCCTTGCGTGATGTTCTGTGAACACATTCTCTGGCTTATTTGTCTGTCTCTCAGCCAAAGGTCCTTGGCACGGGCCGCAGATGTTGCCTGCGGCATTTACCCCAGTGTTAGCCAACATAAACCCCAAAGAGTATCCAACAGAATCCAGAGAAGCATATTCAAAGAGTGATGCACCGTGATGAGGGAACAAAAGGTGGATTAGATGTGAAAAAATCGCTTAAGTTTGCTATCTCGTGAGACCAGGAGAAAGTAATGGTGTCATCTCCACAGATGTTGAAAAGATAAAAATGTGGTTTTATGATTTTATGAGAGACGTTTGCTTTTAGTATATTACCCATATGTATGTTATATGACTGGGGCATATAAGAAGAGTTGAAAGTTAAATCTCTGCGTGTGCCATTTTAAGTGGCAAAAAGAATAATCAATATGGAAACTGAAGGAGACATCAAGAGTGGTTAGATGATCTGCAAACAGGACTTTTTTCCATGTTCATACATGAAGAAAAAGGAAAAGAATAAGTAATATTTTAACAAATTGTAAAGGGGGGGGCACCTGGCTGGTTGAGGCTGTATCCCATGCAACCCTTTCCTGAAGTTCATTTACTTCTTGTGAGAGAGAGAGAGGGAGCAGGTGAGAGGCCAGGAGACAGGGAGATAGAGAATCCCAAGCAGGCGCCACGCTGTTAGCACGGAGCTCAGTGGGTTCGATCTCAATGACTGTGAGATCATGACCTGAGGTGACTGAAATCAAAAGTCTGAAGCTTAACTGACTGAGCCATGCAGGCAACCCAGAGGATGCAACTCATGATCCTGGGGTTGGGATTTCAAGCCTCACGTTAGATGTAGAGCTTCCTTGTAAAAAAATTGGAAAGGATAAGAGGAGATTTGCCATACGAAATTAATATAAATGTATCACCAGCTTTCATATATATACAGGAAATAACCAGTTAAAATGTACAAGGAGGTTAAACACTCTATTCAGCGTAACAATTCAACGTTAATAGTACCAGGATATTTTTTAATCGTGAAAAAAAAAACACAACAAAACAACACATGAACAAGTGTCTTCAAGATCAAGATGGATCCAAAAGAATATTCTCACAAAAGGACCAATACCCCAGGCCTTGGTTAGGATGACTCCAGATCATAAAGACATTAAATTTCCCTACGTTCAATGATACTCCCAACGCATAGCCGGCGATGGGTCAGGCAATGTGCAAATATTGTGTTTCATCCAATTATGGGCTGCACTATCCCTCCACACACAGAATCTGACAGAAACACAAAGGGGACATTCTTGATGAGACGAGTTGATTTTGACATTCGTATGGAAGAATCAACAACCAAAATCCGTGTGGAAATGTTTGAAACATGAGGGCAATGAGAGATGACTTATTAAAACAGATAGTCACAAATATATGATTAGTTATTAGTTGGTTTTGAGTATCTCTTACCCCAACTCTAAGAAAGCGTCCCGCGACCTCAGGTGTCCATGCTGTGAGACAATCTTCTCTGACTGTTTTGGTCTTTCAGTAAATGCCCTGATGCTAGGGCTTTCCCACATCACCTCCCAGTCGGGTTAAGTAAACAATGTCCCAGAAGGGGACTTTTTTCCGGGTGCTATGTCAGGTCAAATAGTGACAGTGCTCTGGGTTGAGACGTTCACCCTGAGCCGCCATAGCCACATGCTTGTGCTGTGTGGCTGTTTCCTTCACCAGAGCCTGCTGGGCCCACAGACCCCTTATCAGCCCTCAGACCGCCTGTGTAAGGGTGGCATCTTCATCCTCTTGAGGCTCCATCATCACCCCGTCGCCCAGAGCCCGGAGAACTATCCCCGCGTGTCCAGGAGGAGAATCCTTTCCTCTCCCCCAGGCCACACACAGGAGCAAGCCTCAGCCACCCTCTGTGCTTTGGCCTTTCAGGCTGGCAGACACTGATCAAGGAGTCGGCAACAGGTGCTCCCTCCTTCATGGATATGTCTAAGCCTAGGGCAGACACAGCTGAGGGGTCAAAAGGGGACCGAGAGATGTGTTGTGAGAGATATCCAGAATGAAACACAGAAAGATGCACAGATGAAAAATCCAGATTCAGTAAGACACATAGAGGATCGTATGAAAGGTAGAGATATTTCATTGGAAATCTAGAGGAAGAGGAAACAGAACGAAGGAAGGGTACTTATTTGGGCACGTTGTACCCAGGAACCTGGGTGGTCGATGGGGCGCAGCGAGGACACAAGATGTGTGGGTAGCATTATGTGTGTTGGACGCAGTTGTGCCTGAATTGAGTGGGGAGGTGCAGGTACTGGAAGGTTGGTCAGAGTTAAAGGGCGTAACTGAGATTCCTCGGAAAGAAGGCAGAGGAGAAGAGGGGTCAGGGGTGGCGCCCAGACTCCTGTCTTCCAGGTCAGGGCAGGGCCAACTGCAATTGGAGGAGGGATATTCCTAGTCATTGGAGCAGGGGGGTGCCTTTGCTGTACTTGCTCTCTTGGTGCCAGGCACCTCTCCTTGTGTGTTTCTTAGCCCAGCTTCATATTTACACTTTGGAATATCAGAAATAAATCATTTTTTAAAATGTTCCTTTCCCCTGCTTTTGTTATTTTTGCTTCTGAAAAGATATTGTGTCCTTCCTAACACATCAAGTAGCTAGTAATGTGAATACATTTTACTACTGATGATTGTATCATGATTACTTGTTTCCTGTTGATGCTTTTTAACATAGTTTGATCTGCTGTGTTATGAGGTCTGAGGAGCAGGATATTAGGACTTCTGGGTGCATCCATACAAACTTTTAAAAAAATGTTTATTTACTTTTGAGAGAGAGACAGAGTGTGAGTGGAGAAGGGGCAGAGAGAGAGGGAGACACAGAATCTGAAGCAGGCTCCAGGCTCTGAGCTGTCAGCACAGACAGACGCGGGGCTCGAATCTAGGGACTATGAGATCATGACCTGAGTGAAAGTTGGACGCTTAACCGACCGAGCCACCCAGGTGTCCCATACAATCTTTTCAATAAAAGAGTCCTATTGGTGCAAGCAAATAAATTTCTTGACTCCAAAAATCCCACGGTGCCCTCCATGAACTTTATCTATTCTTTAATAGTAGAAAATGAAAAATGTCAAATATATTTTCAATTTCACTTGGGATGTTCATATGGATTTCTCTCTCTCTCTCACCATTTTATTTTATTAAAAAAGTTTTAGTCTTTATTTTAGAGAGAGAGCGAGAGAGAGCATGAGAGGAACAGAGAGAGAGAGAGAGACAGAATCTGAAGCAGGCTCCAGGCTCTGAGCTGTCAACACAAAGTCTGACATGGGGTCCAACCCATGAACCTGGAGTCCATGACCTGAGCTGAAGTAGCACACTCAACCACCTGAACCACTCAGGGGCTCCTTAACATTTTATTTTTAAGTAATCTCTATATCCAAGGTGGGGCTGGAATTTACAACCCTGAGATCAAGAGTCACATGCTCTACCCACTGAACCAGACACGTGCCCTGGAGTTTTCTCTTTATGTTAGTTTTCTATTGGTGTCTTTACATATCATCACCTATTTATCAGAAATTACAACAGATTTAACATCTTACAGTTCTGTATGCTAGAAGTTTGGTATGGGTCTTTCTATACAAAAATCACAGTATTGGCAGGCTATGTTCCTTTCTAGGCTTCTGGCCCCCTTCCTCTTTCTTAAGAGTCGACAGTGGTGGGTTCTGTCTTTCTCACACCATATTCTCTAACCCATTTTTCTACCTCCCTCTTTCACTCTTCAGATTTTCCCTGATTCAATATTCCAAGACAGTCTCACTATTTTAAGATAAACTGCTTAGGGAGATTAGGATGCAGACATCTTTGAGGGATTATTATTCTGTATACTACATTCTTATTTTTGGTTAGTATAACAAATTACAATGTTTGATTTTCAATTAATAAAACAACCTTGCATTCCTGAGATAAACTACACTTAATTTTGATGTGGTATTTTTAATACACTACTAGATTATAAATGGATAAATTGTGATATATTCATACAATGGGATTCTAGGCAATATTTATTTATTTATTTTGAGAGAGAGACAGAGGGTGCATGTGAGGGGCAGAGAGAGAGAGAGAAGCGGGACTCACCCAAAGCAGGGCTTGTGTTCACCTCAAACAGTGCTCATGCTCACTCGAGGTGGGGCTTGTGCTCCCCTGAAGTGGGACTCGAACTCATCAACCATGAGATCATGACCTGAGCCGAAGTCAGATGCTTAACGACTGAGCCACCCAGTGCCCCATAGACAAAATTTAAAAAGGAACTACCCACAGCAATATGAATGACTACCACAGAAAATATATTCAGTACAAGAGAGCACAAGAAATTATAGGGGCGCCTGGGTGGCTCAGTAGTTAAGCATCTCACTCTTGATTACAGCTTAGGTCATGATCTCACAGTTCATGAGACTGAGCCTCCAGTCTGGGTCTGCCGTGACAGTGTGGGGCTTGCTTGGGATTCTCTCTCTCTCTTTCTCTCTCTCTCTCTCAGACCTCTTCCCCTCCTCTGCTCTCTCTCTCAAAATGAACAAACATTTTTTAAAAAAGAAAGTATAGAATTTCATGATTCTTGTTTATATCAATGTCAAGAACGAGCAAAACTAAATGTTTGTAGAATTTAGAATAGTGGTTATCCCAGGACAGGGGTGATTATAGTCTGCAAAGTTGCAAGAATGAACCTAATGAGATGTGAAAGATGTTTTCCAAAGCAGCTCTATTATTCTGTATTCCCACCAGCAATGCGTGAGATTAATTTGCTCTTCAAATTCAATGGCACTTAGTATTCTCAAGTTTTGTTTTGTTGTCCTGTTTTGTTTTTACTTTAGCCCTTCTAATAGGTGTGAAGTGGTAACTCATTGAGGTTTTAGTTTGCAATTCCCTAATTATTAATGATATTGAACAATTTTTGTCCATGTGCTTACTTGCCATATGTATTTATGAAGTGTCTGTTCAAATATTTTGCCCATTTTTTGGAATGTTTGTTTATTTTTGAGAGAGAGAGCAAGAGGGGGGAGGGGCAGAGAGAGAGGGAAGTAGAGGATCCAGGGCAGACTCTGATGTCAGCTTATAGCCTGACTTGGGGATTGAATCCATGAACTGAGAGGTCATGACCCAAGCAAAATCTGACGCTTAACTGATAGAGCCACCCTGGCATCCCAATATTTTGCCTTTTTTCAATTGGGTTGTTTACTTTTTTATTGTTGAGTGTTAAAAATTCTATATATATTTCTTGTATTCAAGTCTTAATCAGATATGTGATCAAATATCAAATACTTCCCCCCAGAACTTGTCTGTTTTTTTCATTCTCTTAAAAGTGTTTTTTTGAAGAACATAAGGCTTTTATACTTGCATTATACTTCTGGTGTCATAGATAAGAAATCATAACTTAATCTGAGGTTGTATATGCTTTTATCCTATTTTCTCCTAGTTTTATTTATTTTTTTTAAATGTTTTATTTATTTCTAGGGGAGAGAGAGAGAGACAGTGTGAGCAGGGCAGTGTCAGAGAGAGAGGGAGTCACAGACTGAAACAGGCTCCAGGCTCTGAGCTGGCAGTCAGCACAGAGCCCGACGCGGGGCTCGAACCCACGAACCGCGAGATCATGACCTAAGCGAAAGTCGGACGCTTAACC
>NW_024083022.1:0-37285 GCF_003009895.1 Hyaena hyaena | reverse complement strand
TCAATTTGGGGAATATTAATATCTTAACAATACTGACTCTTCCAACCCATGAGCATATATCTCTCCATTACTCAGATCAGCTGTAATTTATCTCAAGAATGTTGTGTAGTTTTCAGTGTACAGGTTTTTAACATTTCTTGTCATATTTTACCCTAAGTGTTAAACATTTCTAAGTTGTAGAATTTTTATTAATTTTCAAAGGTCTCTTGTTTGTTACTAGAAATATGACTGATTTTTTTGAATATTCACCTTGGGTCCTATAACCTTGCTAAATTCACTTATTAGTTCTAGTTTGTTGTTGTTGTTGTTGTTGTTGTTTTGTTGATCTTAGATCCTAGAGAATGCTACATACGTGATTGAGTAGTCTGCAAATAACAAAAGTTTGCCTTCTTTCTTCCTGTTAATCTAGGTGCTCTTTGTTTCTTTGTCTGTCTGTTGCAGACGAAATGACACAAAGGACAAGACACACACAAAAGACAGACAGAGACACAACTCCGCCCGAGGAACAATTCTAAGCAAGCCCCTCTTGCGGTTTATTTTATACCCCGGTAACTGGATACAAACTGAAATCTACAAGATGCATTCCTTTACCAATTAAGGGCAAGTAGCCAAACACATTTCAAGGACAGGGGCGAGCAAAGGGAGGAAGCGACCACAACATGTTTACTAAGAGGCCTGCTCACAATTCCAGCCTTCTCCTTACTTCTAAGGAGGGCATGTTCCCTCGTTTGCGAGCGGACCATTAAACTTGGATATTGTGTGCAGGCCTCCTGGCAGAGCATCCTGTTTGCAGGCATGCTTTGCCCAGGCAGGGAGCCCCGTGTGCAGGCACATCCCCGCGTCCCTAACCACGCTTTCTTGTGGTCACTGTCGGGCTCCCACACTGTCTTCCTTCCTTCCTTCCTTCCTTCCTTCCTTCCTTCCTTCCTTCCTTCCTTCCTTCCTCCCTTCCTTTCCTCCTTATTGCACTGGCTGGAACCTCCAATACAATAATGAATTGAGGTGGTCAGAGTGGGTAAGCTTCTCTTGCTCTTGATCTAAGGGTGGAAAGCATTCTGACCTTCACCTTGAAGTATGATGTCAGCTGTAGGTTTTGTAGATGCCCTTCATTAGATTGAGGAGTTCTACTTCATATCCAGTTCGATGAGAATTTTTAAAAGAAACATATAATATAGAAATTCTCCTTGAATGCATTTACCCTAGAGAAATGAAAACATGCTCACACAGTAATCTGTATGTGAATGTCTATAGCTGATTTATTTCCAATTGCTTAAAAACCTGAAACATGCTCAATGCCTTTTAATGGATGAATGGATTACCAAACTGTAATACATATATCCATACTGCGGTGATCTTTAAAGGGGCCACATGATCCTAACCTCCTGATGATGTCTTTGAGATTGTGAATTGCTTCTAAAAAAGAGAATATGGCAGACGTGATGGAATGTCACTGCTGTGATTATGTTACATTAAACATGTCTCCATCTTGCAAACTGAGTCACTCTCCCTCTCCCACTGGCCATGAAGTAGCAAGTGGCATGGGGCGCCTGGGTGGGTCAGTCGGTTAAGCGTCCGAGTTCGGCTCAGGTCATGATCTCATGGTTCGTGGCTTCAAGCCCCGCGTCGGGCTTTGTGCTGACAGCTAGCTCGAAGCCTGGAGCCTGTTTCGGGTTCTGTATCTCCCTCTCTTTCTGACCCTCCCCTGCTCACGCTGTGTCTCTCTCTCAGAAATAAAACGTAAAAAAAAAATTAAAAACACAGAAGCAAGTGGCAGTGTTGAAGTACCTATAGAGAAGGCAACAGCAGAGTTACCTGTAAGCTTGATACCAAATTAAGAGATTCTTAACATTATACCTTGTTATATCAACTGCTCAAGGTTCATTATCCTTTAAACATGCTGCTCTGGATTATGTTGGCCAGTATTTGGGGCTTTCCCTTTTTGTTGCAAGGCAATCTCATCTATAACCAGTGATTCAGTACTTCTTTGGTTAAGTAGTGCACAAATAAGCACGAATCAGCAGGAACATGTGTTCACAGAATCTCACCCAGATGGTGTCAAGAGATAAGGTCCGCACAGAACACAGCAGGACTAAGAATGAGGGGAGGAAGGGGTCAAATTTAAGGGTCCCTCAACCCAAAGGACAGGTGAAAGACCCTCCAGGGACGCTGTGCACCAGACACACTCCTCAAATCCAGAGCACTTTGGTCTTCCCTTCTCCATGTGCATCTAACTCCGCCCTCACCAAAGACCGGTAGTCTTGGGCTCCTCCCCTGGCACCGCCCCTCCCACCGCCCACCGCCTGCGGGGACAACTTCGGCCCCGCCCCTCCATTCTGACCCCGCCTCCCTGAGCGGCAGTCAAGCCTGCCCCTCCCCTGTCCACTCCGGCCCTAGCGCTCCCACCCCCCGCGTCGCGCCTGCGACCTAGCGACCACTTGGCCTCGTGGGCGGAGCCAGAGCCAAGTCCCGCCTGGCCCCGCCCTCGGGCCCGCCTCCGCGCACACGCACTTCCCGCCACGCCTCCTGGCTCAGCCCCGCCCCGCCCAGCACAGCCCAGCACAGCCCAGCACAGCCCAGCACAGCCCAGCACAGCCCAGCCAGCCCAGCCAGCGCGAGCGCGGCGCGATGGACGGCCGAGTGCAGCTGATCAAGGCCCTCCTGGCCCTGCCCCTGCGGCCCCAGACGCGGCGGTGGAGGAACCCGATTCCCTTCCCCGAGACCTTTGACGGCGACACCGACCGCCTCCCGGAGTTCATCGTGCAGACGGGCGCCTACATGTTAGTGGACGAGACCCTGTT
Source organism: Hyaena hyaena (assembly GCF_003009895.1). Lineage (NCBI taxonomy): Eukaryota > Metazoa > Chordata > Mammalia > Carnivora > Hyaenidae > Hyaena > Hyaena hyaena. Next base: position 34,487 of record NW_024083022.1, on the reverse strand, counting down.
CTCCAGCGATGCCCTGAAGGTGACGTTCCTCATCACCCGCCTCACGGGGCCGGCCCTGCAGTGGGTGATCCCCTACATCAGGAAGGAGAGCCCCCTCCTCAATGATTACCGGGGCTTCCTGGCCGAGATGAAGCGGGTCTTTGGATGGGTGGAGGACGAGGACTTCTAGGCCGGGAGCCCCTCGGGCCTGGGGGCGGGTGCTCGGGGGAGGGTGCGCCGCGCCGGTGGCCGCCGCGCAGATGGCCGCGGGCGGCGCCTCGCCGCGCCTCCCCCTCCCTCACCTTCGCCGCGATCGAGTGGCCGCGCTGTCCCCCGCGCTGCTGTCCCCTCCCGCGTAGTGCTTGCCTTTGTTCCAGGAATAGCGCTCCGGGTCGCCGCTGCTGTGGCTGGGCCCCGCTCGGGAGCGCGCCGCCGGCCTGTGCGGCCCGCCGGGCCCCTCGCGCGCAGCACACTTGGACTCGGGCCCGCGCTCCGGCTGCGGGCTGGGCTCCCGTTACACGCCGGACAGACCACCCACAGCCCGGCCGCTGCGGGCCGCCTCCTCCAGACTGACCGCCGGGCCTGCGGCGCTGCCCGCGGAGACCCGCGCGCTGTGGCCGCCTTTGCCACCCGCCGCACGCCACCGACGGACTGTGGCCCCCAGCCATCTGGACTCAGCCAAGAAGTGTCTGAGCTGGCCGCGGCCCCCGGCCCCTGGACAGCGACTCCAGCAGCTCGCCGCCCCCCCCCCCCCCCCCCCCTCGGAGGGCCCGGCCAGCCTCTTCCCTGCAGCGGGGCCCATCCCCTCCCTCCTCTCAGACACCTCTTCTACTCCTGCCAGATGGCCGCAGGGTCCCAGCGCAGCCTGGCAGCCGAACCCAGTCACTCGTCGCCTGTGGACCTGTTCGTTTTGCCCAGAATCCAGTTCTAAATTCGCATTATTTTCTTAAATATGTGTTTGTCGGTCGTCGTTCTAACTCCTGCATTCTACACAACTCCTGACACTACCTGGATAAATGTCTTTTCCTTTTTTTCAACAAATGTCAGACACTTAAAAAAGAAATGTCTCAATAAACATGGCACTTCTTCCCTGTTTCTGTAAAAGGGGTCCACGTCTTGTTCAGAAGGGCTTTCTTTCCCTTGCCAGTCCATGCATAATAGTAGAGACTCTCTCTGTTGACTCTTGCATATAAAACGTCAAAGAATTCTCAGGTGGTCCTGGGGATAGAGACCCCATTGGCAACTTTTCCATCCCAGATGATGACTCCTTTGAACCAGTAAGGATTGTTCCAAACCTCTTAAGAAATGGATCTTTAGTTTGGCCAAGGAATGTGAGAAGTCAACCAGGAGGCTACTCTGAAAAGGTTTTCTCATTTCCAAAACAGTCATTTGAATGCACCCATATTGTCAAAGTCCATTAATCGTACATAGGTGGTGAACGATGTCAAAGTTTTATTTAACCCTCCTTCAGGAAACCAGCAAAATGATATAGGTGCTTTAAAAAACATTCATAGAACCTCCATCATGTGGATATTGGGAGTGGGGAAAAGCATGCAGAAATGAGATTGTTTATGTACAAACTTGGTTGATGACCTGTAGGACAATAAATGTATAAATTTACCTAATAACCTGAAAAAGCCATTGCTCCTTGTTTATCTACAGTTTAACCATTTATATTTATAGTCCTATAAAATGCCTGCGCTCCCTCACCAACTGTTGGTCATCAAAATTAAATACCCTGCGTCAGATGACCCACAGGTGGGCTTAAACTCAGTTCTCTGGTGTGATGTTTAAGGTTTTACCATCAAGTGTTTGTCTCATTACTAAGTTTTGGTGATTTTCCAGAATGCAGGAGGGTAGAATAAATCACACCAGTGCTTTTGGGCTTCTTGTTCCTGTCTCCATCCCTTTCTTCATTGAATGGGTTAGCTTTTGTCATTCATATGTTGTGATTGAGCTGGAGGTACATAACCTGCATACAGTATGTGCCTTGATTTTTTTTTTTTTTAGTTCCTCCAAATATTGAAACCACCAGTAACTTGCAGTTCGGCAGGTAATAGGTCAGAGTCTTCAAGTCAGAGGAAAAACTTGAATTGCTTCGTGAAGTGAGGTTTTTATGATTCACAGCATTCTGAAAATAATTGAAAGCAGGCTAATTATGAGGCTCTAATTCGAGGTGTTGGCAGTTCGCCTTTGTGGATGGGTACAAAAGACAATTGTGTTGTGTATTAACTGTTCGGTTTTAAACATAGATTCTGCTAAAGTGGCTTGAAAAGTGTTTGGGAACACTTTATGGAGTTGGTGCAGCGTATTCACTACAGTCTGTGTCCACCTGGCTTTAGAGGTAGGACAGGGCAGGGACTTCTAGGTATCTATCGAATGATGTCAATAACCCCCTTCCTCCCTCAACAAAAACGCCCAGCAGTTTTCTTCCTCTTGCCAGCATGTCTCTGTTTACGATCGTGCCTTTGTCTACAGTAGTTGTATCACTGTCAGTCCTTTATCGTGATACATACATCCAGGAGATGGTTAACAGTTCTCAAGAATGAAACATGAGAGGGGCATCTGGGTGGCTTAGTTGGTTAAGCGTCCAACTTTGGCTCGGGTCATGATCTCACAGCGTGTGAGTTTGAGCACCGCATTGGGCTCTCTGATTTCAATGCAGAGCCCCCTTCGAATCTTCTGTCCCCTACTCCTGCCCCTCCCCTGCTTACAGTCTCTCTAAAATAAACATTAAAAAAATTAAACATGAGCATTTTCTCAAGAATTAATCATGAATATTCTCACAAGATTCCATAAGGGGAGAGAAGGAAGAAATGGTATTTGTAAGGGAAGAAGGGAGGTTCTTTTGCATCGAAGTCTCAGTTCCAGTTCAGGCTGCTGTAATAAAATACCACCAACTGGGCGCCTTAATCAACAGAACATTCATTTCTCACAGTTCTTTTTTTTTTTTTTTAATAGGAGAGAGAGAGAGAGACAGCGTGAGCAGGGGAGGGTCAGAGAAAGAGGGGGAGATACAGACTCTGAAATTGGCTCCAGGCTCTGAGCTGGCAGTCAGCACAGAGCCCGACGCGGGGCTCGAACCCACAAACCGTGAGATCATGACCCAAGCGAAAGTCAGACGCTCAACCGACTAAGCCGCCCAGGCGCCCCTCATTTCTCACAGTTCTGGAAGCCAGGAAATGCAAGGTCAAGGTACTGATACATTAGGTGTCTTGTGAGCTCACTTCCAGGTTTGCAAACAGCTGCCTTTCTGCCCATATCCTCACATGGTCATAAGAGAGTTCTGGTCTCTTCTTCCTCTTATAAGGGCACTAATCCCACCATGGTGGCTCCAAACTCATGACCTCATCTATGCCTCATGACCTCCCCTAATGTCCTACCTCCAAATAGTATCTTAGTGAGAGTAGGACTCCGACATATGGATTTGGGTGGAGGAAACACATTCAGCCACCCAGTCTCCCCTAAAAGACTGATGTTTTAAAAATGTTTTTTAATGTTTATTTATTGTTGAGAGACAGAGACAAAGCGTGAGCTGGGGAGGGGCAGAGAGGGGGAGACACAGAATCCGAAGCAGGATCCAGGCTCTGAGCTGTCAGCACAGAGCGAGATGCGGGGCTTGAACCCACAAACCGTGAGATCATGACCTGAGCTGAAGTTGACGCTCCACCGACTGAGCCACCCAGGCGGCCCTAAAAGACTGATTTTTAAAAAAGGGGAACACAGGAGGCATGAGAGAGAAAAGGCAATTAACCTTTTTTTTTTTTTTTTTGGTGGTGTTGGTTGGAGCCCCAACTAATACTGACTTGAAGTCTATAATTAAGATCACATGACACAAATTTTGTGACTCGTGAACAAAAAAATGTAATATGTAGACACAGGACAAAGTGACCTTTGGTTTTGTGTCCAGAGATCTTGGGTTGCAGGACAATCCTGGTAGAGAGAACTTAATATGTGGCTTGAGGGGCACCTGGCTGGCTCAGTCGGTTAAGCGTCTGACTCTTGATTTCAGCTCAGGTGATGATCTCACCGTTCATGGGATCAAGCCCTGCATCCGGCTCTGCACTGACAGCACAGAGCCTGCTTGAGATTCTCTCTCTGCCCCTCTACCCCCCTCAAAAATAAACATTAAAAAAAATAACTGGCTTGAAAGGGCAACTCTCAAATTGTTACAGCCATAGTTGTCACACAGCTTAGTGATGAATGACTATCAAAGTCTTATTTATACTTCCGTTTGACTTCATAATATATTCGTGTTCTGTTGTTACCTTCTGTTGAGGTATATATACTTCAGAAGTATACGGCAACGTGCATGTATCATGACCGTACCACTTGAAGAATTTTCACAAAGAGAACACACATGTTTAACCAGTACCCAGATCAAAACAGAGAACATTAGAGGGACCTCAGAAGTCCCTCTCATGCCCCCTTCCACTCTCTAGCACCCTAAGGTACCTCCCTATAGAGTCTGACAGCATCCATTAGTTTTGCCTTTTTTTGGTTTTTCTATAAATGGAAAGATGCAGTCTATAGTATTTGGAGTTTGGCTTATTTTGCTCAAAACTGTAGGATCAGACCATATATTTGTGTGTGATTATAGTTTGCTTATTGCACTGTATGAATATATTACGATAAACTTCTCCATCCTAAAAAGAATGTATTATTCAGGAAATCAGCAGAATGACAGCACTAGTTCAAAGAATCATTTAAGTGGAGTGGAGAAAGAAGTCCAGTAACACAATTTTTTAATAAAGGTACAAGCCTGGTTTATGTCCAGAAAGATACTTCTTAGTATGTTTCTACAAATTAACCTCTTAAATTTATAGTATTTTGTTTTCAATTTTCACAAGGCCAACTTTATTTCATTTAAAGGATGTTTTCAATTTAGAGAGAAAGGCCTATATAATAACAAAATGGCTGGCAGGTTATTTACACAGATGTTCTTTTTTAATCCTCCACATTCCCCACAAGATAAGCACCATTTATATTTGACGAAACTGAGGCTTAGCAAGAGCAATTAATTTGCCAGAGGTCTGGTAGCTGAAAAGTGACAGAGCTGAGACTCATACTGAAGACATGAGAGCCCTACATTCTTAACCAATATGCTACCTGTGCCAGGGCCCTCTATTTTTAACAGCTTTATTGAGATGTAATTTACATAACATAAAATTCACCCAATTAAAATGTACAGAGCAATGGTTTTTTGTTTAGTCCCACAGCTATGCAACCATCACCGCAATTGCATCTTAGAACACTTGCATCACCCCCAAAAGAAACCCCATACCTATTACCAGTCACTTTCTATCTCAGTTCAGCCTACTATAACAAATAGCATAGACTGGGTTGGTTGAAAAAAACATGTATTTCTCAGTGCTGGAGGCTGGGAAGTCCAAGATCAATGTGCTGGCAGATTCAGTGTCTGGTGAGGACACTCTTCTCTGCTTGCAAATGGTTGCCTTCTTGTATCCTCAAAAGGTGGAAGGTGCTTTTTGGTTTTTGTTTGTTTTTTAAAGTAATCGCTACACCCAAGGTGGGGCTAAAACTCACCACCCTGAGGTCAAGAGTCACATGCTCATCTGACTGAGCCAGCCAAGTATCCCTTTGGTTTCTTTACTGAGGTATGATTGATACATAAAAAGCTTTACATATTCACTGTATACAACTCGGAGAGTTTGGGGATAGATATACACTTGTAAAACCATCACCGCCATTGAAGCCGTAGATATATCCATCACTTCCCAATATTTCCTCCTACCTCCTTTATTACTTGTGTGTGTGTGGTAAGAACCCTTGACATAAGCTCTGCTGTAAAACTTGACATAAGATCTCTTAGAAGAAAACATAGGGGGAAAGCTCCTTGACATTGGTCCTTGGAATGATTTTTTGGGTATAACGCCAAAAGCACAGGTAACAAAGCCTAAAATAAACAAGTGGGATTTCCTAAAAGTAAAAACTTCTTTTTTTTAAGATTTTATTTTTAAGTAATCTCTACACCCATTGTGGGGCTCAAACTTACAACTTTGGAATCAAGAGTCACATGCTCTACTGACTGAGCTAGCCAGGTGCCCCTCAAACTAAAAAGGTTCTGCAGAACAAAGGAAACAGTCAACAAAATGAAAAAGCAACTTACAGAATTGGAGAAGATCTTTGCAAATCCATACATCTGATAAGGGGCTAATTCCCAAAATATATAAGGAACTCTTACAACTCAGAAGCAAAGAGAGGTGCCTGGGTGACTCAGTCTGTTGAGTGTCTGACTTTGGCTCAGGTAATAATCTCATGGTTTGTGAGTTCAAGGCCTGCATCAGGTTTTTTGCTGTCAGTGTGAAACCTTCACATCCTCTATCCCCCCCCCTCTGCCCCACCCCTACAAAAATAAATTTAAAAATAAAGCAAAAAAAACCCCCAAATAACTCAATTTAAAATTATGCAAAGGACCTGAATAGACATTTCTTCAAAGAAGGCATGCAAGTGGTCAACAAGTATATGAAAAAGTGTTCAACTTCATTCATCATCATCAGGAAAATGAAAATGAAAACCACAACACAATATTACCTCACACCTGTTAAGATGGATATTATTTAAAAAAAAAGATAACCAGGCTATTTTTTAAAAAAGGTAAGGATATGGAGAAAAGGGAATCAGCACACTGTCAATGGGAACATAAATTGGTGCAGCCATGATGGAAAATGGTGTGGAGATTCCTCAAAAAATTAAAAACAAAACTACCATATAATCCAGCAATCTCACTTCTGAATATTTATCTAAAGGAATGGACATCAAGATCTCAAAGAGATACCTGTGCCCTCCGTGTTCATTGCAGTAGTGTTTATTTTTCAAACTACCTTTCTTTTTTATTATTTATTATTTTTTAAATTCTAAGTAAGTTCCATACTCAATGTGGGGTGTCAACTCACAACCCTGAGATCAAGAGTTGAATCCTCTACCAACTGAGATGGCCAGGCGCCCCTTTTTAAAAATTTTTTAAAGTAATCTCTACCCCCAACATGAGGCTCCAACTCACAACCCCAAGATCAAGAGTCACATGCTTCACTGACTGAGCCAGCCAGGCGCCCAATTGCAGTATTATTTATAATAGCCAAGATGTGAAAACAACCTAAATACCCACTGATAGGTGATTAGGTAAAGAAAATGTAGTATATACGTACAGGGAGGTATTTTTCAGCCTTAAAAAAGAAGGAAGCAAACCCTAATAGGCTTGAACCTGGGTAGCTCACCTCCTGATATTCCCTTGCTCAAGTTCAACTGTTAATTTTATTAAAATTTTTTTTAATGTTTTATTTATTTCTAGGAGAGAGAGAGAGAGAGACAGCGTGAGCAGGGGAGGGTCAGAGAGAGAGGGAGTCACAGACTGAAATAGGCTCCAGGCTCTGAGCTGGCAGTTAGCACAGAGCCCGACGCGGGGCTCGTACCCACGAACCACGAGATCATGACCTAAGCGAAAGTCGGACGCTTAACCGACTAAGCCACCCAGGCGCCCCATCAACTGTTAATTTTAATCGCTACACATCTGCAGCCACCCCAGGGCTGAGAAGGATATGCTCACCAAGGAGTCAATCCTTTACAACTGTACATCACCAAAACCCGCAAGGCGACATCTGAAAACGATGGAATTTTAGAATGGACAATGAAGAAGGGAGAGGATGAGTCACAGTTTTAGCCTGGAGACCGATTCCAGCGACAGGAGCTGTAGTTCATTATACTGATCTACATCTTCTAGGTTTTCTTTCAGTAGGGGAAGCTGTGGGGACCATCAAGGAGATGCTCTCCTAGTCTGCATAGAGAAGTAGATCTGTGCTACACAAGGGGTGCGTTGAGGTAGCCATGGAGGTATGCCACTCAGATCGCCTATGAGGCCAACCTTCTGTGAGGCCAGTACTGAACCTTCCAGCTGCTGTATTTTTGGACCCAACGTAGTAGTTACACTAAGGTCATGCTCTCTGAAGACTGCTACCAGCCAGTGGCTGAGCAGGGCAGGTGTGCTGGAGCTGGGCTGTTCCTGTCTGACACAGGGATCCAATCACTAACAGTCTTTGTTCTGAGTTCCCCATTTTTTCAGACTGGAACTGTCGACTAAGGCTATTCCTTCCTTCTCTCACTCCTTTACAGGTGTATCATGGACTGAAGGCTCCTGTCACTTCTTTTCTTTTTTTTCTTAAATTTTATTTTAAGTAATCTCTACACCCAGTGTGGGGCTCGAACTAACAACCCCAAGATGAAGAGTTGCACACTCTACTGACTGAGCTGGCCAGGCGCCCCTTTACTTTTCTATTCTTTTTCCTTTACACTCCTTTATGATTCTCAAACCCAGAAGATCCATCAGTCAAAACAACTGCTTCTTAAATGTATTAACTTCATCCAAAATAATTAAATTCTATGGGATGAAACAATACTGTTTTGAAACTTGGTTTGTTTGTTAATTTAAGTTTTTAGCTTAATTCCAGTTAGCTAACATACAGTGCCATATTAGTTTCAGGTGTACAATACAGTGATTTCCTGTCCCTTCTTCTCCACCTCTTCTTTATCCTCCACAAGTGTTTCCCCCAATACATTTCTCTAATGTCTAGTTCTATCTTAGCATCTGCTTTTCGGAGGACCTGAAATCATAAAAGACAAAAATTATAAATTGGATTTCAGAAGCCATACTTCAAGAGATAGCTTTCAGAAAATTGAATAGCAAGGTACAGACCTAGAGAAAATATTTAAAATGCACATATCTGGGGACGCCTAGGTGACTCAGTCAGTTAAGCGTCTGACTCATGATCTCAGCACTGGTCATGATCTCAGGGTTGTGAGTTTCAAGCCCTGCATTGGGCTCTGCACAGGGTGTGAAGCCTACTAAATAAATAAATAAATAAATAAATAAATAAATAAAATGCATATATTTAAAAAATTTAAAAAATACATATACTTGGCAAAGGATTGTTATGTATAATATATAAAGAGACACTATAGCTCAATAGTAGGAAGAAAAATGGGGGCGCCTGGCTGGCTCTGTTTGTGGAGCCTGTGACTCTTGATCTTGGTATTGTGAGTTTGAGCCCCTCGTTGGGTGTAGAGATTACATAAAAATAAAATCTTAAAAAAAGAGAAAATGACAAAAATTGCGAGAATGCAGAATGTGGGCTGAGGCAGTAGATAAGTGAAAAAAAAAGTAGCAAGTTTTGTTTCTACAGCCTTCTCAGCTCTAAATTTCCTATCCCTGGTGATAAGGATGTCTTTTTACTTCTAAGTACAGGGAGGGTACCCTTCATATGACAGATCTATTTCCTGCTTTATTTCACTGTTTTGCACTGACTGTTTCCCAGGGAGATTCTATTCAGAATCATCAGTATGCTATTGTACCACAATATATTGTACCCCTAGAGAAGCCAGCCATAAAATAGTACATACTGTGTAACTACATTTGTATGAAGTCCTAGAATAGGCAAAACAAATCTATCGTGTTGGATTGCTTGGACTAAGGCTGTGACTGGTCACAAAGGGGCACAAGCAAACATTTTAGAGTGACAGAATTGTTATATACCTCAACTGTGATGGTGTTGACACACATGCGTCCATACGTAGCTATATGTACACAGTATGTGGCGTAAGGTCTGAAATTAAGGCCCAATATTCTGTGCTGCTCTGATGTCTGGGGAGATCAGGAAACCTCAAGTGCCCTAATCACAAACTCCTTCCCCGCTCTGCTCCCACAGATAGGATCCCCCAGCCAAGGAAATCTTCTTAGGTTCAGTTCATGCTTCTCCCTGAGTAGTGGGTTTCACTTTCCTGGCAGCACAAGGAATTGCTTAATGAGGAATTATTCAAAGGAGCCAATCACATCTCCCCCTGGGAACCAGGGCCATCATACCCTTTTGATACCACAAAGCCTGCCCCTCCAGCCCCTGCTTGTTCACTCTGTGCCCAAGTGACCCACTCCCTGCCCTCCCTCCTCAGTACGCTGAGCGTCATCTTCCTCCTTCTCTGGGTTATGAGTATATGTGACTAATAAAACTGCAGGTGATTTCATCTGTCCAGTGTCTGGTGCTCTATGTTTAGCCATCCCCATAACCCTAGGGCAGAAACCCCTCCCTAACCAACGGGGTAAATGGGAAGCAATGAGAACCCACTCATACACTCAAACACACATATTGTATGTATTTCAAAATGCATGGAAACCTATACTTTCAATGGGTGATTTTATTGCATGGAAATTATAGCTTGATCTAAAGTTTATTTTTAGATCTGTCACAAAAATTGAATATCCACAATTAATATATTGAGATTCATCCTATTTCAATATGGTGCCATATAAAGTTTGAGGACAAATGGGATGCCCATTGGAGGAGCTACTAAAGTAGACTTGGTATTTCAGGGAGAACTTCTAAATGAAGTGAATAGATCCAGTGAGAAGTAAATAGTCTTATTAGTCTGGTGAAAATTATGGGAATGCAAAGAAGAATCACAAAATATCCCAGACAAAGGAATAAAACAGTTAGAGAGAGCCTGGTCCATGTCAGATCCAAGAATGGTCCAATTCCTAAGCCAGAAACTTGGGCTCATCCCAGATTCCTCCTCTCCCCAACCTCCACTTCCCAACTAATTACCAAAAGTTCTAATAAATCTAAATGTCACGTTTATCTTCCCATCCGCTTTGTCTTGAAGCCCCTGATAGTTTCACCTGCAAAATGCTCATTACTGGACTTGACCCACAACCCATTCTCCCCCAAACAATGCTCAACGTCAGCCCTAGAGTGAACATTAAAATACGAATCTAATCACATCAGTACTCCAGTCAAAATCTTTCCGTTGTTCCCCAGTGACTACAAGATAATTGATATACGACTTTGCATGGTGTATGAGAGTTTTCACGACGTAGTGTTCTATCTGTCCCACAATGTCCTGTTCCTGACTTTTATATACTAATCACGCTGTCTCATTCTTCTGAACCTCAGATAGAAGTGGCCCTCTTAAATTGGAATCAAGTCTCAATGCATGTACTACTTCTTTTATTGAAATGGTCCCTGTCTTAACAAGGGCAGATTTAAATGTTCTTTATACTATAGTCCCACTGTGCCATATACAAGCACCAAATCATACCCTAAAAAATAATACAAATGATTATTGTTATTATAGTTATGGCAAGTCCCATTTATTGAGTAGAGGTCTGAGTAGACCTTACATTTGTTATCTCATTGAATTCTCATAAGGAACCCAATATATAGGTATCATTTCACCCACTTTTTAAATGAGAAAATAATGGATTAGGAAGGTTACAAAATCTGCATATGGTCATACAGCTGGTGTGACTGAGCATGGACTCAAGCCCTTAATCAAATCCAAAACAGATACTGTTTTTTCCAGTACAGCCAAATGAACTCTAAATTCCTGGAAGATTTGGACATACTTTTGCACTGATGTATCCATAGTTCATAGTAAGGTGCCTAGGACACGGGAAGTACTTAATAAATGATAAGTGACTGGCTTACAAATGAGTGAACAAGTCATTTAATCAAGGTCTTGCAGAGATTAAAAGGGATGGCAAATGAATTGTGAAAGCATCATATTAATATCAGGCATTAAACATATATCATATGTTAACCAATGTGTATGGCCTGATAAAGATTAGAGGGCTGAATGCACCAATGTAATTCACCAGCAATACAATAATTTTTCAAAATTCAAATATGTTGCTGTAAAAACCACATATCTGTGTTGCTAGCACTCTCTTGTGTCTGTATATTATAATGTCCTGTAGAGATTTTGGAATGTATAAGAAATTATTAGGACAATTCATAACTCCCAAAATTTTACAAGTCCTCAGACCAATATACAGATCAACTAACTAGCGGACAATTTTTTAAAATTGAAGGATAACTGACATACAATATTGTATTAGTGTCAAGTGTACAACATAGTGATTGCATATTTATATACATTATGAAACGGTCACCCCAATAAGTCCAGTCACTTTCTGTCACATACCAAGTTGTTACAATATTATTGAGTATATCTCCTATGCTGTAGGTTACATCCCTATGATATATTTATTTTATAACTGAACAACTGTACCTCTTCTTTTAACATTTATTCAATTTTGAGAGACAGAGAAGAGACAGCATGAGTGGGGGATGGGCAAAGAGAGGAGATGCAGAATCTGAAGCAGGCTCCAGGCTCTGAGCTGTCAGCTCAGAGACCAACGCGGGGCTTGAACTCACAGACTGCAAGATCATGACCTGAGCTGTAGTCAGGCCCTTAATAGACTGAGACCCCCAGGCACCCATGTACCTCTTTTTTAAATGTTTATTTATTTTTGAGAGAGAGAGAGAGAGAGAGAGAGAGAGAAAGAGAGAGAGAGAGAATGAGTGGAGGAGGGGCACTTGGATCTCACAAACTGTGAGATCATGACCTAAACTGAAATTAAAAGTGCTTAACCAACTGAACCACCCAGGTACTCTGAAAATATGTACCTCTTAATCCCCTTCACCTATGTCACACCCCCCCCTTTGGCAAACAAATCAGTTTGGTCTCTGTATTTATAAGTCCATTTCTATTTGGTTTTCTTTGTTCATTTGTTTTAGTTTTGAGTTTCCACATATAAGTGAAATAACATTTCACTTACATGTGAAAGTCAATCTTTCTCTGTCTGACTTATTTCACTAGGGGGCATTTCTTATAAGGAGGAGAGGATTTCAGAGTATGCTGACTTATCTGAAATGTCTTCTAAAAACCTGCACCAGACAGACCAGAGGGAAAGAAAAATAATTATGTACATGTTCATGAAGCTCATATAGAGGTTAAAGGTCTGAATTGCACTGAGATGAATTTTCGTTCTCCCTCGTCTTCCCTTTCTCTATTTTGCTCTCTTCATACCTGCTACACTGAAAGGGCCCAAGGGCCTCTTCCTCCCTAAAGGGTGGTGAATTACCTTGCACCTTCTACTCATTTTAGAGTGAAAAGACATACATGATCTAGAATAAAAGAAGCCATGTGGACAGAGCAGGGCAGGGATTTTTTTCTCTTGAAGACTCTGATACGGACATGGGATCGGTTATTGGTTGAATTGTCCCTCCACACATGATATGTAGTAATTCTAACCTCCAGTACCTTGGAACATGGCCTTATGTGCAGATAGGATCTTTTCAGAGGTAAGCAAGTTACATTAGGTCACTAGGGCAGGCACTAATCCATCATGATCGGTTTCTTTATAAAAAGGGGAAATGTAAACAAAGAGACAGATACACACAGAAGGAGGATATAATATGAAGAGGTGTAAGGAGAGAGCAGCCATCTACCAGGCAAGAAGCGAAGCTCGGGACAGAGCCTTGCCCCACAGGCCTCAAAAGGAACTGACTTTGGGGTGCCTGGGTGGATCAGTGGGTTAAGTGTTTGACTCCTAATTTCAGTTCAGGTCATGATCTCAAGGGTTTGTGAGTTCAAGCCTTGCGTCTGGCTCAGCACTGATGGTATGGAGCCTGCTTAGGATTCTCTCTCTCTCTGCCCCTCCCCTTTAAACTTATTTAAAGTTTAAGTAAACTTAAAAAGAGGAACCAGCTTTGTTCACACCATGATTTTCAACGTGTAACCTTCAGAACTGTGAGACAAGCAATTACTGATCTTTAAGACCCCCAGTATGTGGCGCTTTGCTATGGCCACACAGGTGAAATAATACACAACCATATATATAATTTTTCTTTTTTGGGTTGAAAATCTATCAGAATTTCAAAGATTCCTGAATCAGAAAAGAGACAGAGCTGACCAAGTGCTCCACTAGAAGCCCACCTTTTATCCAACTCCATCAGATTTAACTTTTCTAGCCACAGATGAGGTAGCAGAGGCCTTTTCAGCACAGATTTCAGAGGTTAGCATGCAGAGCAACAGTAAGAAGTCATGTTTTTCCTATTCTGCCCTTCAAAGAAATTTGTAATTTCATCAATTTGTACTTAATGAACAAGCCCACTTCTGCATTCCCTCACCCAATCAAGGCTTTCTACATGGAAGTGCTTTTTCTAAAGAACCTGTCATCCTGCTGACTCCCTGAATAATGAATTCAATAAAAATTGACAGGTGTTCAGCAACAAATGTGTGGGACTCCTGATTTGTCACAAAAAGGCGTTGTGCTTTCAAGCAGCTTTTTGGAAATGAGGAATTCTTTTCCAGAAGCCTCCTAGCTGCCTTTTCCTTCTCTCGCCTTGGCCAAACTCAGCTCGAGGTGCACTGCCTAAGGGGCACGCAGCTGGCTGCGCGGGAAGAGTCAGCCTCGGGGCCTGAATGGTCACCAGCGGGGCGTCCACCCCCGGGACCACCGCAGGACCACCTGCTCCGTTTCCTAATGCAAGATTCTACGCCAGCCACAGAATGACAGGGGACACGCCTGCCGCACAGGACACGGGCCCCGCGGACTGGACCGGGGAGGGCGGGTGCCATACTCATGGAGACTCCATTTCTTTTTAATAGCGGCTGACATTTATTGAAAAGAAGGAAAAGACGTGCGTCCAGGTAGTGTAGAGAGCTGGGCAGAGTGCAGGGGTTAATCACTGTGTTGAACAAAAGGCACACATCAGAGAGACAGCTGCGAATTGAGAAGAGAACTGGATTCTGGGCAAAACGAACAGGTCCACAGGCGACAACGAGTGACTGGGTTCGGCTGCCAGGCTGCGCTGGGACCCGGCGGCCATGTGGCAGGAGTAGAAGAGGTGTCTGGGAGGAGGGAGGGGATGGGCCCCGCTGCAGGGAAGAGGCTGGCCGGGCCCTCCGGGGGGGGGCGGGGGGGGTGAGAGGCGGCGAGCTGCTGGAGTCGCTGTCCAGGGGCCGGGGGCCGCGGCCAGCTCAGACACTTCTTGGCTGAGTCCAGATGGCTGGGGGCCACAGTCCGTCGGTGGCGTGCGGCGGGTGGCAAAGGCGGCCACAGCGCGCGGGTCTCCGCGGGCAGCGCCGCAGGCCCGGCGGTCAGTCTGGAGGAGGCGGCCCGCAGCGGCCGGGCTGTGGGTGGTCTGTCCGGCGTGTAACGGGAGCCCAGCCCGCAGCCGGAGCGCGGGCCCGAGTCCAAGTGTGCTGCGCGCGAGGGGCCCGGCGGGCCGCACAGGCCGGCGGCGCGCTCCCGAGCGGGGCCCAGCCACAGCAGCGGCGACCCGGAGCGCTATTCCTGGAACAAAGGCAAGCACTACGCGGGAGGGGACAGCAGCGCGGGGGACAGCGCGGCCACTCGATCGCGGCGAAGGTGAGGGAGGGGGAGGCGCGGCGAGGCGCCGCCCGCGGCCATCTGCGCGGCGGCCACCGGCGCGGCGCACCCTCCCCCGAGCACCCGCCCCCAGGCCCGAGGGGCTCCCGGCCTAGAAGTCCTCGTCCTCCACCCATCCAAAGACCCGCTTCATCTCGGCCAGGAAGCCCCGGTAATCATTGAGGAGGGGGCTCTCCTTCCTGATGTAGGGGATCACCCACTGCAGGGCCGGCCCCGTGAGGCGGGTGATGAGGAACGTCACCTTCAGGGCATCGCTGGAGAACAGGGTCTCGTCCACTAACATGTAGGCGCCCGTCTGCACGATGAACTCCGGGAGGCGGTCGGTGTCGCCGTCAAAGGTCTCGGGGAAGGGAATCGGGTTCCTCCACCGCCGCGTCTGGGGCCGCAGGGGCAGGGCCAGGAGGGCCTTGATCAGCTGCACTCGGCCGTCCATCGCGCCGCGCTCGCGCTGGCTGGGCTGGCTGGGCTGTGCTGGGCTGTGCTGGGCTGTGCTGGGCTGTGCTGGGCTGTGCTGGGCGGGGCGGGGCTGGGCCGGGAGGCGCGGTGGGAAGTGCGTGTGCGCGGCGGCGGGACCTGGCGTGGGCTCGGGGGCGGGGCCTGGATCTGGCTCCGCCCCCGAGGCCGGGTGGTCGCTAGAGCGCAGGCGCGACGGAGGGGCGGGTGCACTTGGTAGGAAGCGGATCCTGGAAGGTCAGGCCTCAAGCCTGCGGGGCGCAAGTTCTCCAGGCGGGCAGCTGGAGAGGGGCGGGGCCCGGGGAGGAGCCCAGGACCTCTGGCTCTATCTGAGGCTGGCTGGGTTTGTTGCACGTGAACTTCGGTGGGGTCCTTTTCTGGGGTTTGAGGAGTTCTTCCTTCTCACCTTTTCAGCCCCTCAAGCCTAGTGTATATTTGCGGACTCTTGTATCTGGACACCACTTGATGGAGGGTCTTGGAACACAGTTTCCTGCTTAATCATGCATTTCTCAGTAGAGAAATTTTGCACAATGGGTTGTAAATATGGTTGCTTTGCACTATAATGGGAAAGCCCCAAATATTTGCAGACATTATCTAGAACCTAGAATGATGCTGTATGACCAGTTAATGTAAATTGGGTTAAATGATAAGAAACTCTTAATTTGGTATATAGGAGACCAAAAGAAAATTATCAGTATAGAAACGAAGTGACAAAAGTGAGAGGTGTTGAATGCTTTCCAAAAATGACGTTGTACACCTTCGTGCAGAAGAATAAAGGAAAGGAATAACTGAGAGATTAACCTATTGAAGGAAGGGAAACTATTACAGGTTACATCTGAATTCATTTGTATTGTTGAGTACGAAATTAATATAAAATCGTCACAAGCTTTCATATATGGAGAAAATAACCAGTTGAAATAGATAGTGGTGTTAATGATTCCATTCTAAGAAGCAATTAAAAAGAAATAGTGCCTTATAGTATACTTGAATAATTGTAAAAGCCACTTAAAAACATTGTCAAGTGCTGAAGAAGGATACAAAACAATATCAAACAAGAAGAAATGCATGGCCACGTCTGATACAGAATAGTACAATACTTTAAAGTGGTAGTTTTCCCTGGGTGAGGAAATAGAGGAAATGTGGGCTACTGTGGTACCCCCCCCCCCCATGAGGCCTCAGTGAGAAGGTCAAAGACTTGATACAGCTGGAACTACATGATCTACAGAGTCTGCTCCTCCCGCATGCCAATAAGGTGACAGCCAATTTGTCTCCACCTGCTTGAGTTGCAACAGTGCCTGGGTCCCCATGACCTTTCAAGGGCAAAATATCTGTTGTGGACCTATCTAACCCAGAATTACAAGTTTAAAAAAAAAAGCATTTAAAAAATATAAAACAGGGGAGCCTGGGTGGCTTAGTCGGTTGAGCGTCCGACTTTCGCTTAGGTCATGATCCCGCGGTTTGTGGGTTCGAGCCCCGCGTCGGGCTCTGTGCTGACTGCCAGCTCAGAGCCTGGAGCCTGTTTCAGAGTCTGTGTCTCCCTCTCTCTCTGACCCTCCCCTGCTCACGCTGTCTCTCTCTCTCTCTCCTAGAAATAAATAAAAGTATTTAAAAAAATATATAAAACAATAGTTTTTCTGACATTGGACCTTAAGCAGCCAGGGTCATGTTCCCTAAGAGTTAAACAGCATCTCAGATGAACCTTGTGATTGCCTCAGCTTACTGTCAGGATCAAAAACCCAGCTTACCTGTTTTATTTGTTTGTTTGTGTGTTTGTATGTGTGTGTGGGGTGGGGGCAAGGCTTTGTTTGTTTATACCTACTGGTCCCAAATGGACAGCAGATGTGAGAAATCTCCACGCCTCCCATAGTTTTCTCGAGCTTCTTGCCCTGGAGATCCTATCTTCCTATTTAGGGTGTTTAATACACTTACTCCCCACACACCCCTGTAATTTCTCTTTCCTGGGTCCAGACCCCCTCCATCCAGGCTGAGGCCTCTCGTTGCCACTGAAAATCTCACTGGGGAGTTAGGGCAAGGGAAACCATCCCTAAGTACTCCCTGCCATGTGGATAATGACAGCTCAGAGAATTTCTAACAGCTGAAGGAAGATACCATACCCTAGGCTGGTGTCGATGCAAAATGAACAAACCTTTTTCAAAATTTCAAAGAGAAATTTGAAAAAGAGGTTTATTCAAGCCCAAGTGAGGACAGCTGTCCAAGCTACAAAATCTTCGCAAAGAAGAGAGTGCTCTGGGGAAAGAACATTTGGTGCAGGGTTACATATGTGTTTTATATAAAGAGTTACAAGTCATCATGAGGAAGAACATTCCAGAAGGTTACAGACTTTAATGTTTTTAGTATATGCCAAGCTGTATGACTCTAATCTTACGGGAACCAGGAAGGGATTTTTTGGTTGCTTTTTTTATCTTCATGTTTGGAATGCACTTTTTTTTTTTTTTAATGAATCGGACATATAATGTGTGCTCAGGGCAGAAATAGAGCCCATGCTTTGAGGTTTTGCCAAGTCATTTTGACCTAGCATATCTTCCTGGGGAGCCCAGGAGCAGGGCCCACAAACATTAAAAGTTGACAATTTCCTTTACACTGAGCAGCCATTGGAGCCAGGCATACATTCCGTGCCTGAATTTTGACAAAGGTTCATTACTGGATCCTCATCACAAGCTTCAAAAGGCCATCTGTTGCCACTTGTGGCTGTGCCGGTGCTGATATAGAGTCTTGTTAGTAATAATACCCCACATGTCACCGGCCATCTGCTCACCTAACCCCTCAGTCCCTTGCAAATTGCTTGCCACCCAGAACGGCATTTCTAAGACTCTCTGGGGAGAGGGACACACGCTATGGGGACAGTGTACTGTTTGCGGTAAGGGTGAGCATAACTGGGTAAGAGTGGCTCACGGCCCAGTAGACAGCCCATTCCTTAAGACAGAGAAGGTAATAATAGGGATTATTTGTGAACACAGTTCCAGCTGCCGTGGGAGACCGGGAGAGGAGGTTCCTTGCACTCTGCATGCTGAGCAGTTGCACGGGCAGGACAGGAGACTTCACAGCTGGGACCCTCTTGACTGGATGGCAAGAACAGAGCTGACACCAGCAGCCTAAGATCCTTATAAGATCCCAGGGAGAGACCTGTGCCCACCTGCCTGGTGGCACACATCTTCAATCAGAACAGATTGCCACAATCTTGCTCTCCCTTCTCGTCGGAGGCGATTTTAATGACGACAATGGTAAGGCTATTTGATGAATGTTTAAATCCTACTGAGGACAAGCAGTGTTAGTTAAGTGGAACTTTTATACAAGTAGTGGGAAATGTATTGACATTTTTAAGGGACAGCGCACAGTCTTCACTGGCCTGCCTCTCTGGACTCTGCCCTTATGGAGACTCTATGAGACCAGCTGGTGTGATACGTGAGAAATACTTCAGGCTTCAGGGATCAAGATTGTATTACAGGCTTGACCAGGAATTAACTGCATGCTTGCTGCTTCTACTTTTGATTCTCATGACTTCAGAATTGATCTTGGGCAGACTCAGACTGGTCATCCCACCTCTGCCTGTTCCTAGCAGAAACAGAAGATGCCCTGTCACCCCCACAATATCTGCACATATATTTGTAATCGTCATGAATTGGCCACATTTCATAGGAAGGGGTCGGATTATCTACTACCTTTCCTACCTTAACAAGGGGGAGAACTTCAGTTCTGGCTTGGAGACCCCTCACCCTGCCGCCAACCCCCTGATATCAGTGCCTCAAATTACAGAACTCTGAGCTCTGCCCTGGTATACACCCTCGATGGCAGAACCACAAAGCTTCCTTGATCACATTTGTACACACTACAAACTGTAACAGTCTCCACGTGGGAGCTTCAACAACAACCCATACTTTCATTAGAAGAACACACGTATTTTACAAAATCCAAGAAACCAAACCAAGGAACACGTGTCTCAAGAACAGGAACAAGGGTAGCTCAGGAGAAGTCAGCAGTAGGTCATCTAAGTCAAATTCTCAAAAGAAATGGCATTAAACAGACTTAGCAGGAAATCACTCAGTCTTGGGGTCTAGTCCAATACTCTAAAATTAGTAGGGCAAAAACTAGGATTGGCTCAACTAGGGTGAAGCAACCGGTTTCAAACCAAATAGCTATGGCCAGGGGCCTCTGTCACACGGGGGTGTGTGTAGAGTGCGCAGTTCTCAGGGAAGAGGTGCCCAGTGAATTGTCCCATCAGCCTGTGACTATACCTTCCCCCTGTAGGACACAAATACAGGACAGATACATTTTGACATCTTTCCATATGTAAAATTCCAAGACCGTTTGTGTAAGCCAAATGCACATACTGTAACAATGAAAGGAACTGAAAGAGACAAGCTCAAAGTCACAGCCCCCCAAAGACAAATCACGTCAAGCCCATCAAAATCTGTTTTAGTAGGTTTTCTTAAATAAATGTTTCTTCATTTACTACATTGGCTTAGCACCATCTCCAGGGACATATATGGCTGGTTTTGAAAATTTTTCACCAGTTTCACTCAGGAGTGGGTCCATGGAATTCCTCACGTTGCCATGTCGGAAATACACCTCTGACTTAAATATTCTGATTCTGCCCTTGCAAAGATTTTGTATAAGCAGGCACTGTGATGTAATGGGAACTTCTTCAGAGTTAAGGGGCCAAGGTTCTGATACAAGTCTAAAGTTTAAACAGATTTAACTGTGTGCCCGCTGTTTCCAGTTCTGGGCATCCCGAGTTCTTACTCTTTTTTTTTTAATTTTTATTTTTTTGCATCAAAATGATCCCATAATCCCGTGACTGACTGACCAGATTCCAGTGGGAGTCTAGGTTCTGGTTCAGTCCCATAGCCTGAAGATAGATCTCAAGTTACATCCATCTGAAAACATCTGAGCAGCTGTCTATGGGGGGGAAATGTGTGTGTGTGTGTGTGTGTGTGTGTGTATCTGATACATAACTTAGCATGTATACTGTCTCCTAATAAAAAAGATCAAATGGATATGCTGAAAGCACTCACACACAAAAACATTCCTACGAAGATCTCGTAAAAATTTATACTCTGTAAAGAGCAGCAGAACTTGCTAAATTTGGTTTTGCTGGGGAGTTTCCTGATTAGGTCTGGCTACACAGTCAGATTTACATCGTTGACTTCAATACATCCTTAGAACTGAATAACATGTTCTTTTTTTTTTTATTTTAATTTTTTTAATGTTTTATTTATTTCTAGGAGAGAGAGAGAGAGACTGACAGGGGGCTCCATCCCATGACCCTGGGATCATGACCTGAGCCAAAATCGAGAGTTGGACGCTCAACCGACTGAGCCACCCAGGTGCCCCACCGTATTAGTTTATTTACATAAAAAAGTTCTTGCATGGAAACTGGAGGGTTTTTTTTAAGTGTAATTAAAATACAATGTTATAGTAGTTTCAGGTGTTTTCTTTTTACAAAAATGTGGAGAACAAAGCAAAAAAAATGGTAGATTCGACAATGGGTTGAATCCAAGTAATGGCTGAGAAGACACATGTGTGTGTGCGCGTTTAATGGCCCTAAGAATGGAAATATAAAAATATAAGAAAAATAAGAGTCTAGAAGATTAATTGTAAATAACATGTTTCTTAGGGAGCAGTTTTTAAAAAAAATTTTTTAATGTTTATTTTTGAGAGAGAAAGAGAGAGATAGAGAGAGAGAACGATCGGGGAGGGTCAGAGAAAGAGGGAGACACAGCCCAAAGCAGGCTCCAGGCTCTGAGCTGTCAGCACAGAGCTCAACGGGAAGCTCAAATTCACAAACCATGAGATCATGACCTGACCCGAAGTCGGATGGTCAACTGACAGAGCCACCCAGGCACTCCAAGGAGCAATTTTTAAATTTCCAGTTAGCTTAGAGTATGCCTGAAAATTGTAGTGATTCCAGCGACTCTGCCTGACTCATCGTGCCCAGAGTATACTTGTTCACTGTAATATAAGTCCCGCCTATGCTATTGGAGCTGCCAATTTGGATTATTTTATATAGAGCCTCAAAAGCAAACTCCGTGGCTGCCAAATTCAAGTGAAAACCAAAGTTGTGTCTACGTGACAAGTTAGAGTTAGAAAAATATCAGTCGATGCACTTTTGCAAGGCTTGTCTGTGCGAGGAGAAGCAGGAATTTAAATGGCTGGCCTCACTGTTCATAGAGCTCTCGGAGCAAATCAGGGAAACACACTGCACCAAGTCAGTAAGTAGACATCACCGTAAGCGAGACCAAGAAAAAGGCTGATTTGCATGGATTCGAACCAGACAAAAAATGTCACAGCCTGCAATCCACTACAGTTAATCTATCATAAAATTTAATAATGACAACAATAATAAGTTTTATCTATTCCAATATATACTGCTAATGATAATATGAATTCAAATGTAATTTCATTAAGAAAATAAATCTCAGGGGCACCTAGGTGGTTCAGTCCATTGAGCGTCTGATTCTCCTTGCTGATAATGTGGAGCCTGCTTGAGATTCTCTCACTCTCTCTGCCCCTCCCCTGCTCACTCTCTCTGTCTCTGTCAGAATAAATAAATAACCTTTTTTTTAAAAAAAGGAAAATAAATCTGTTATGTCATTTCTAAGATTTTTTTCTTTCTAATGAGAATTATTGAAACTCATACTTTCATGTTCATCAGTGCAGTCCTGTGTTTAATATTGTGCCTCTGGTTCATTGTGCTGTGTTTCTTAAAGATTTTATTTTTATTTTTATTTTTTTTTATTTTATTTTTAAAATCTTTACACCCAACGTGGGGCTCGAGCTTACAGCTACAAGAGTCACACACTCCACTGACCGAGCCAGCCAGGTGCCCCAATTGTGCTTATTTTTTAATTGAAATATAATTGACGTACAATGTAATATTAGTTTCAAGTGCACAACCTATTGATTCAACAATTCTATGTGTTACTCAAGGCTCATCACAAATGTCACCACACCACGTTATTAAAATATTGTTGACCGTATTCTCTATGCTGTACTTTTCACCTCTGTGACTTATTTATTCTATAACTGGAAGTTTGTGCCCCTTAATCGCCTTCACCTAATTTGCCCATCACGTTTGTTCTCTGTAGTTATGAGTCTGTTTGTTTGTGTTGTGCTTGTTTTTATGATTACTTCTTGTCTACTTAGTAGTTAGTACCGAGCAACCCTTGAAAGAACTGTATTCATCTACATTGTAGGATGCATCAACCAACAATTCAAATTATTTCTTCAACTTAATTTTAACTTGAGAATTACAACATCCATACTTCAAGAAGTTCCCCCTGATTATATAGCTGCTTTATCAAGAAATACAACTAATTAAGAGAAAAAAAAAAACAACAGAGAGATACCCTTGGGAACAACTGGAATTCAAATGGTGCCCTCCCCACCCCTGACTCACTAAATATGAGGGTAAAGAAACATATATATGCTTAGGACTTTAAAAAAAAGGTCTCATTCTCTTCTCTTTTTTCCCCTTTCTTTCATTAACACAATCTTCATTTTACACATAAGACCTTAGATTTATTGGGACACCTCAGTGGCTCAGTCGGTTAAGCGTCTGACTTTAGCTCAGGTCATGATCTCGTGGTTTGTGAGTTCAAGCCCTGCGTCAGGCTCTGTGCTGACAGCTCAGAGCCTGGAGCCTGCTTCAGATTCTGTGCCTCCCTCTCTTTCTGTTCCTCCCCAGCGCGTGCTTTATCTCTGCCTCTCTCTTTCAAAAATAAATAAAATTAAAAGACCTTAGATTTATTTAAAACAGCACACTGTGTGTGGGGCACCTGAGTGGCTCAGTTGGTTAAGCGTCCGACTTTGGCTCAGGTCATGATCTCATGGCTTGTGGGTTCGAGCCCCGCATCGGGCTCTGTGCTGACAGCCAGCTCAGAGCCTGGAGCTTGCTTCAGATTCTGTGTCTCCCTCTCTCTCTGACCCTCCTCTGCTCACACACAAAATAAAACATTAAAAAAAATCAAAAGCACCCTGTGTAATGAATTCTCATCATCTCTTTCCGGAGAAAAGAGAGTGCATGAGTTGGTAGGCCTCAATGGCTGGCACTCATGCACAATCTTCTGCCACCTTCCTTTAAATTTTCATTGCCAAATTATTGTATTTTTAAATATCTATTCCTTCTTTTCTTTTCAATTCATGTAAACTAAAAAAGACTCCGAAACAATTCACTCATTTCTCACACCCCTAATCTCCTGCTTCTGGCATCCACAAATCTGTCTTCTGTATCTATGAGCTAAGTTTTTCTTTTTAAATGTTTGTTTATTTTGAGAGAGAGAGAGCAAGTGAGCAAGGAAGGGGCAAAGAGAGGGGGAGAGAGAACCTCAAACAGGTTCCGCACTGATAGCACAGAGACCAATGCAGGGCTCAAACCCACGAACAATGAGATCATGACCTGAGCTGAAACCAAGAGTCAGACACTTAACTGACTCAGTCACACAAATGTATATACCCTTATATACATATATATTTTTACTATGTATGTATATTACTATGTATATGTATATTTTGATTCCACATATAAGAAAAAGCATATGATATTTGTCTTTTGCTATTTGACTTATTGGAGATCCATACATATTGCAAATGGCAGGATTTCCTTCTTTTTTATGGTTGAATAATATTCCATTTGGTGTATGTGTGTATACACACAGATATGTATATACACATGTATATACCTATGTGTATACACGTGTATATACATATATACATATATATGTGTATATTCCATTGAATATATATCACAATTTCTTTATCCATTCATCCATCAGTGAACACTTAGGTTGTTTCCGTATCTTTTCTATTTTTAATAATGCTCCAGTGAACATGGGGGTGCATATGTTTCTTTCAAATTAATGTTTTTGTTTTCCCAGAAGTGGAATTGCTATATCATATGGTCATTCTATCTTTAATTTTTTGAGGAACTTCTATACTGTTTTCCATAGTGCCTGCAATTTACATTGTGACTAACAGTGCACAAAGGTGCCCTTTTCTCCACATCCTGACCATCGCTTGTTATTTCTAGGCACTTTGATAATAGCCATTCTAACAGGTATGAAGTGATATCTAATTGTGGTTTTGATTTTCATTTCCCTGATGATTAAATGATGTAGGGTATCTTTTCATGTACCCGTTGGCCATCTGTATGCTTTCTTTGGAAAGACATCTATTCAAATCTTCTGCCAATTTTAAAATCAGATTATGTGCTTTTGCTATTGTGTTGTATGAATTCTTTTTATATATTTGGATATTAATCCTTTATAAGATAGATGGTTTGCAAATATTCTCTCCCATTCAGTAGGTTGCCTTTTCAAGTTTTTGATGGTTTCCTTTGCTGTGCAGAGGCTTTTTAGTTTGATGTCATCACATTTTTGCTTTTGTTGCTTTTCCTTTTGGTGTCAGATCCTCCTGTCTTCTTATATGATCTCAAGGACCATAGGTGACCATAGTCACCCTACCTCTGCCTTACCCTTAATAGAACCAGGAGATTTCCCTCAACACCCCTACAATCCCCAAATATGTATCTGTGGTCTTCACATAGTGACCCAAAGGCCAATTCTCATAGAGAGTTATTACTTTGCCCACCTTCTTTCTTTTCTTAATACACAGTTATACCTCAGTTATCACCAGTTGGGGAGGGCAGCTTAGAGCATCTGGTATTTCACGGTGAGGCATTCAGTCTCCTAGTAGCAGGGTCTAGATTGGATCCTGGGAGTGATCCAATGAGTAATGAAAAGGTAAAGGGAGCACAGGCTTCCTCTAGAAGAATGCGGCAGGAAGAATTCCATCTTTTGGCTTGCCATAGACCTCATACAGCAACCTAGTATGCATTGTATTATACCGCCTGCTACACCTGCTTGCGTCACAGCCAGACTCACCTGGGGACGTTCCTTATCCTGTGGGGCTGGAAAGTTTTCCCATGCCTAGAAACTCAAAACATTATCCCTGCATCAACCACCCCACCAGCCTCATCCTGGCTTTGGGGATGTCCAAAGTATTTTGCAAGCCAATAAAATGGAAGAATACAACAGATCTGAAAGTTGCACACTGGGAGTTCTTCATAAGGCTTTCTGGTCCTCTTTTTGAAAACTATTTCCTATACATACTCATATATAATGTATGAGATTCATTTAAAAATAATCCCGTGATAGTAGGAAAGGGGAAGGGGCAGAGGTCTAGCCTGATTGACTGACAGTTGATACTTATTGTACATAGATCATGGGAACATGCGGTCTCTCTGTGTTATTTTTCAACTTCCCTATGTTTGATCATTTCCATGACATATGTGAAATGTGATCTGCCTTGGAGAGAAAGTGCAAATCCAAGTCCTCCTGAGGATCAATTGCTTTAGTAAGCTTGTTATTCTCTGGAGGACGGGAAAACAAACCTCAGTGTACACTCTGTGCTTTGGAAATTGGACTAAGAAAAAAGGCGTCAGAGGCTCTGGAGAAGTGTAGCCCAATACTAAACTTTCAGATCTGTTGAAAGACGTTTGAGAGGAGAGTGGTATGGCCATATTTATGTTTTCCATGAATCGCATTATCAGGGATGAAGATGCCTTTGGCATTGGCAGGGGGCGCGACTGAAACCCTGGGAAGAGGTGGACAATAACAGGAAATTTGTAGAGAATCAGTGGGGAAATAATTTGCATGTTAACCAAGGCAAGGTTGCTGGGGGTTGGAAACAGGGGATGGATTCCTGAAACCATAGGAAGTGGAGTCTGATTAACTGGATACATGAGGGAGAAGGATACAGTTGACTCAGAGATGACTTCTGATTTTTTGGGGTGGGGGGTTGGTGACGCCACCCAATACAGGAAGCCAAGGAAGAAAAGAAGGATGTTTTTGGTTTGTAGAAAAGACAAGTTCCACGTGGAACATTTTGAGTTTGAACTTTTGAGTTAGAGCTGTCATCACAACCTGCTTGGTTACCGAGTCTAAGGGCTGGTCCTCACCATCACAGGGTAATGATCTCATTTTTCCAAGAGTCAAGAATTGAAGTAAACTCACTAGAGACTGATCTACAAACTAGCATGCCAATCACCTTTCATGATTGGGAACTATAATGATCAGGATAAACCACCAACATGAATTTAGAAAGCAGAAAGTGTTCTTAAGGGATGGGGGTCCCAGGACAGGTATATTTTCCCTGGGTAGTGAGGACATAAAGACCTCAGGAGCACCAGGTCAGGCACAGTAGTATACAGTTATGTGAGGGTTCCAGAGAAAACTATGTGGCTGACTTTGCAATTTTAAGTCCTCTGTAGCCTAAGAGGCTGAGGATGTCCCTATGCTCCTTGGAAGACACAGGTGACAGAAAAGCATAGAGGGGGATGGGTGGAGGCTGAGAGCAGAACAGAGCAAAGGCAGGGATGTGGCCAGGCTCTTGCCCTTCAGTTCTCCCAGAGGCACTGGCGAGAGAGACGAGAAATGGCCCGGAGAGTCTTGCTGCTGTGGCTGCTGGGACTCCGGACGTTTCCAGCAAAGCTGGGAGCCAGCAGAGGAAAGCTGGGAGCTTCGGGGATCTCACCGCCAGCTGAGGCTGCAACTCAACCATCAAAGTCATGGGTGGTTGTCTTTTCCACAGCTGGAAACATGCCGATGGATGGAACCGCCTGTTTTAGGTTTTCCTTTCTCTCCTTTTCCACGTCTGCTCCCCGCCCCCCTGCAGCTGAGTGCTGGCAGAAGAGTCGGAATGGACAAGGTGCAGACGGGGCAGAGGGAAGGAGCCCTTTCTGTGGGCCGGTGCGCTGTGGGTGGTGCTCCTGGTGCGCGGGATGTCACAGCAGCAGCTGTGAGGCCCTTCCTGCGTACCAGGCATCTGCGCGGCATCTGGTCTCCATGACAACCTGTGAGGAGGATGTTGAATTTTATCAGTCAGGACGGCGGGGCTCAGGGGGCCAAGTGCTAGTCCCACGTCCCCTGTGAGGTGGCACAGCAGCTTTTTCTAACGACAAAGTTTGTGGCCTTGACACAATGCTGCCTTGTGGCGTCCCTGAGACCAAACAGCTTCTGTGACTCACTTCGAATAAGGCTAATAGCTGATCAAGACGGGTCCTCTTAGGGGCGCCTGAGTGGCTTAGTCGGTTAAGCGTCCGACTTTCGCTTAGGTCATGATCTCGCGGTTCGTGGGTTCGAGCCCCGCGTCGGGCTCTGTGCTGACTGCCAGCTCGGAGCCTGGAGCCTGTTTCAGTCTGTGACTCCCTCTCTCTCTGACCCTCCCCTGCTCACGCTGTCTCTCTCTCTCTCTCTCTCTCTCCTAGAAAAAAAAAAAGACGGGTCCTCTTTACTGAGTGCTTCCACGTGTCAGACACCGTGCTCAGTGTTGATTCACTGATGTGCGTTATTTCACGGATTCCACACAGACCCACTGAATTACGAATCCTTGTGTAGATGAAGAAAGTGGAGGTCAGAGAGTGAGGGGCCTGGCTATAGTCGTAACCTGAAGAGCTTAGCCTCTTCATAACCTGCCCATAACCCGAAGAGCCAGGGCGCAGACCCAGCTGGCTTCCCCGTCTCCGCCCTGCTGGCGCCGCACTGTGCCTGGGGTACAGATGGGACCGACCATCTCCCGTGTCAGTGGTGTTCTGAAAAGACCCTGAAGTCATGGGGGGGACCCTGCTCCCCCCACCGTGTTTGAGAATCACGGTGTAGCGTGCACGTAATCGGAATCACATAATCATTCGTGGATTCTTAGTTGTTCAAGATCATGCACCTCGTGTAACTCGAATACCTATCTATCTCGTCCTTATGCTTTATTCATGTACAGGAAGCTAATTCTGTCAAGGCTGCATGCAATGCTCTTTGCTCTGGTTCTGTCCTGGCTGGTGCTGACAGAGCAGCGTCATCTACTGGTTACTGCCTTGAACTACACCAGAACGCTCTTGGGGTGGTGCTGTGGCCTTCAGCTAGAGGGACAGTCAGGGTGCAAGGCAGGTTTTGGTCAGGGGAAGGGAAGACAGGTCTCGGGGTACAAGAAGGGCTTGGGGTACGTGGGTGTCAATGGGAGGCTGCCGAGCGTCTGGTTTAGCCATTACACTGTGATTCCCGGTGATATGGTCTGACTTATTTTTTAAGGTTTTTTTTTTTTTCAATTTTTAAGGTTTATTTCTTTTTGAGAGAGGGAGAGACAGAGTACAGGTGGGGAAGCGGTGCAGAGAGAGTGAGACACAAAATCCAAAGCATGATCCAGGCTCTGGGCTGTCAGCACAGAGCCCGACATGGGGCTTGAAGCCACAAACTGTGAGATCATGACCTGAGCTGAAGTCGGACACTCAATGGACTGAGCCACCCAGGCGCCCCTTTAAGTTATTTTTTTTTAAGTTTATTTACTTTGAGAGAGAGAAAGAGAGGCAGAGGGAGGGACAGAGAATCCCAAGCAGGCTCCGCACTGTCAGTACAGAGCCCGCTATGGAGCTTGAACCCACAAACTGTGAAATCATGACCTGAGCCGAAATCAAGAGGAAGCCACTTAACCCACTGAGCCACCCAGGTGCCCCTGGTCTCACATTTTATTACATTTGCCCTCGGGGAAAAGCACCCCCAGCGGTGCAGCTGAGAACTGAAGTAAACCGCAGTAACCTGCGTGTATTATGGTTTTGTCTCTTACATGCAGGTCCTGATTCTGAGTTACTTTTTGTATATGATGTGAGGTAAGGGTCAAGTTTCGCTTTTACAGATATGTTCCTCCAGTGTTTCCCATACTATTTGTTAAAAATGCTATCTTTTCTGTATTGGACTGCCTTGGCTCCTCTGTCAAAACTCAGTTGTCCGTGTAGTTGTGAGTATATTATGAACTTGGTGTTCTGTTCATTGATCTCTATCTTCCTGGATGATTGCTGTTCTACAGGAAGCCTTGAAACTAGGCAGTGAGGGGGTGCCTGGGGGGTTCAGTCAGTTAAGCTCCGGACTCTTGATTTCAGCTCAGGTGATGATCTCACGTTCATGAATGTGAGCCCCCCATCGGGCTCTGCACTGACAGTGCAAAGCCTGCTTGGGATTCTCTCTCTCCCTGTCTCTGTTCCTCCCTGTTTGTGCTCTCTCTCTCTCTCTCAATAAACAAACAAACAAACACACACATTTTTTAAAGAAACTAGGTAGTGAAAGTCCTGCAATTCTGTTCTTTTTCAAAATTATTTGGCTGTCCTCAGCCTTCAGCATTTCTGTATAAATGATAGAATCACCTTGGTAATTTCTTTAAAAAGTCCTGCTATGCCCAGGCGCCTGGGTGGCTCAATCAGTTGAACATCTGATTCTTGGTTTCAGCTCAGGTCATGATCTCACGGTTCGTGAGTTTGAGCCCCAAGAGGGGGTCTGAGCTGACAGTGCTTGGAATTTTATCTCTCTCTCCCTCTCTCTCTCTGCCCCCCGTCTCTCTCTCTCTTTCTCTCTCTCTCAAAATAAATAAACTTTAAAAAGAGATCCGCTATGACACTATTGGGAATTCACTGAATCTATACATCAGTTACACTGAGTGGAGAGCAATACAGAGTCCTCACATCTGTGAGCAGGGTACAGCTCTGCACTTATTTGTATTCTTCACTTCTCTTGTAGTTTTCAGGGTACACGTCTTCCATATCTTTTGTCAAATTCATCCCTAAGTACTAATCTTTCTACAAAGATACACAGATGACCAAAACCAAATGAAAAGAAGCTCAACAGCCTTAGTCATTAGGGAAATGCAACTTCAGATTGCTGCTTCACCCCCACTAGGAGGACCATAATCACAAAAAAGAAAATGACAAGTATTGGAGATGATGTGGAAAAATTAGAACCATCATACGGTACTAGTGAGATATACAATGGTGCTGCCTCTATGTGAAACGGTTGGTGGTTCCTCAATAAGTTAAATGCAGAATAACCATGTGATCCAGGAATTCCACTCCTAGATAGGGACCCCCAAATTTGAAATCAGGTGTACAGACAAAACTTGTACATGAATGTTCCTAACAGCACTTTTCATAAGAGCCAAAAGGTAGGAACTAAAAAAAAATGTCCATCAACACGTGAATGAATACACAAAGTGGTGTATCCACCCAGTGGAATATTATTCACCCCTACAAAGGAACGAAGGGCTGACACATGGAACACTGTGGATGAACTTCCAAAACATTATGCTATGTTAAAGAAACCAGACATAAAAGGTCACAAATGGTATGATTCCATTTTTATAAACTATCCAGAACAGGCATATGCATAGAGACATAGACCGTATTTCTGGCTGTCAAGGGCTGGGGAAGGGAGAGAACGGGGAGCGATAGCTTAATGGGCATGGTGTTTCCATTTTGGGGTGATGAGAATGTTCTGGAACTTGATACTGGTGACAGCTGCACAATATTGTGAATGTACTTCATGCCACTGAATTGTATACTTTAAAGCAGTTACAATGGTAAATGTGATCTGCATTGTTAATATTATATGTATTTTGTATATACGTACTTGTAATTCTTAAAATATTATATGCATTTTGCCAGAATTAAATAATCGATTGATCATAAATGTAGGGATTTGTTTACAGTCTCTCAATCTGTTCCACTTATGTATGCGCTTATCTGTTCATCAATACCACACTGTCTTTATCACTGTAGTTTAAAATAAGTTTGGGGGGGGCACCTGGGTGGCTCATTCAGGTAAGCATCCGACTTCACCTCGGGTCATGATCTCACAGTTCCTGGGTTTGAGCCAAGGCCGGGCTCTGTGCTGACAAGTCAGAGCCTGGAGCCTGCCTCAATTCTGTGCCTCCCTCTCTCTCTGCCTGTCCCCTGCTCACGCTCTGTCTCTCTCTCTCTCTCATATATAAATAAACATTAAAAATAAAAGAACAAAATAAAATAAGTTTTGAGGAGTGATCATGATCTGAGCCAAAATCAAGCTTAACCAACTGAGCTACCCAGGCACCCCAGGTTATCTTCTTAATTTCATTTTTTGAATTTTTGTTGCTAGTATATAGAAATACAATTGCTATCTTAATATTGATCTCATGTCCCGTGTCCCTGCCAAATGTTTATAGATCTAGTAGCTGTTTTCTCTGCGTGCATTTCTTGGGATTGTCTCCATATATAAAGATAATTTTATGTCTTCCTTTCCAATCAGAATGGTTTCATTTTGAGGGGTGAGGGCTTATTCCACTGGCTAGAACCGCCCGTTTTATGTTGAATTGAGATGGCAAATCTGGACACCCTGCACTTTTCCCGGAATGAGGGAAACCCTTCCTTGTTTTTTAGGTTTATTTATTTCGAGAAGGATAGACAGAGAGAGACCAGGGGAGGGGCACAGAGAGAGCTTGGGAGAGAGAGAATCCCACAGAGGCTCCATGCTATCCAGCGCGGCGCCTGACTTGGGACTCGATCTCACCGACCTTGGGTGAGATCATGCCCTGATTCTAAGCCGAGAGCTGGATGCTTAACTGACTGAGCCACCCAGGGACCCGAAACCTTCATTCTTTCACCATTCAGCACTATGCACACTGTACGATTGTGCAGATATTCTTTAGTAGGCTGAGGGAATTCCCTTCTATACCAAATGTGTTGAAATTTTCCGTCACGTACGGGCGTGGGATTGCGTCACCTCTGTTTTCGGCATCTCTGCAACAGTCATGTTCCCGTTCCTGTGTTAATATGGACTAGAACATTAACTGATTTTAAGATGTGAAGCCAACGTTGCACTCCAGGGAGAAATCCCACTCGGTCGTGGCGTGTCTCTCGAAGGTGTTTGCACCAGGCCTTGCCTGGTCGCCCTGCGTGCCATTCACACAGCGCGCTGTCCACGAGGCCGAGAAAAGAGAACCACGGTGTTGGCGCTGTGGAGCCGCCAGCATTCTATGGGGCTGCAGCCTTGCACAAATGCCTCCCATGACAGGCTCTCAGCTTCCCAAGGACTCCACACAGGAGCCCCTCGTCCCCCAAAATTACACACAGGGGCTCACACGCCAGCCCGTTTCTCCATGGCCGCCATGCTTGCTGGGCCAACGATGACGTCCTTGCAGTCAGCCTCTTAGTGGCCACAAGAGCTCCCATTGGCTGGAGGGTGCTGGCGGCGGACCCCGTGGGAGGAGCGCTCCAGAAGCACCCAGCTTGGGGCATGTGCCTGCTCCTGGGAAGGCAGCAGTGTTCTGAGGTGGGTGCAGAGCAGAAGGCATGGCCCTGAGAGGCCACTGTGACCTTAGGGCATCCGCCAGGCAGAGGCTGCGAGAGAGGCACGGCGTGTGCTTTGTTTGGCGTGGCTGGCCCCGCAGGTGGCGGAGACGATGAGACCTTGCCCAGGCTTGCGACCAGGACTGTGGGCTTCTTCCACAGGAGTGTGGGCTCTGCGGAGGACACTGCCTGAGGCAGCCCGGGGCCCTGCCAGGGACGGGCTCAGAGCCTTTGTCCCCCATGTAAGGCCCCTCCCCAGAGAGGCCCCCTCACCCCTGGTCCAGGCTGCTAGGGAGGCTCCATGGTGTGTGCATGAGGAGTACATTCCCCAGTCGGCGTCAGCCGGGCAGAGTCTCCTGTCCCCCTGAGTGGCGAAGATGCTGGCCGGGAAGCCTGTGGGGTGGGGCTGCCCTCCCCTGCATTGCCCCAGAGCGCCTGTAGCTGCCGCCTGCTGGGTCTCCCCGATTCCAGGGTGCATTTGATCTTGTTTCCCAAACACTCGTGTACGTGAACCGCAGTGATCTAGTCGTATGTCTGTCGCCGGTACATGGCCAGGGGCCACACTTAACGAGCTCGTCTTTGTGTCCCGAGACCCCGCCTCAGAGTCTGGCACAGAGCGGATGGCTCAGGGGACACCAGCGGGGGCGTCACTGTGTCGGTGGGCCCTCGTGAAAACGGACAGGGTTTGCTGGGGTGGACGGTGTCCCTGCGCCGAAATGTGCTCATGGGACAAGCAAGCACTTGTCTCTGCCAAGCACGGAGCCCTGGGTCTCAGGGGCATTAGTGCCATCTGATCCTCGGAAGACCCTCACGAGGGAAGTCAGGGGACTGTCACGCCCACTTTACAGCCAGGTCAGGGCCACACGCCCAGGGAGGAGTGGGCACCGGCTGGTCTCCCCCAGGCTCGGAGGCCCAGCAGCCAGTCCCTGATGTGCGTGCCCTGCCTCGGAGGCACTTCTTCCGCAGGACACGTGCATCATCAGTCAGCGCCATCCTCCCCGCTGGGACCCGGCCTCCCTGGCGCCCACACCACATGCAGCTTCTCTGACCGAGGAGCCCTGGAGAGGTGCGGCGTCAGCCACAGAAGACTGCGGCTTGGAGCTTTTCTCTCCCTTCCCTCCATCGGAGGGCAGGGCACCGAGGGTGAGCGGGGGGGCTGCGAGCCTGTGCAGAAAGGGTACAAAGATGGCAGAGGAAGTCAGGGCCCGTGTGAGGAAGCAATTAGCGATTCGTACATAAGCTGCCCGGCGGTGTCGCAGCGCACAGGGCACAACTGTGCAAAGAGCCAGTAGGCCAGACTGAGGATGAGGCGGGAGTGCTCCCCAGGTCGGAGGCCAGCTGCAAACCCAGAGAGGTGGAGAGAGAGGGAACCCTGGGGTGACCCCTGGGCTCTGGAGGGGAAGTGGAGGTACTGTGTTATCTCCTGGCTTTCAGTAGAGATAGGAGTAAGATCTTCTAAACTCTAAACTCGAATCTCCAGTGAAGGCAGCCACAGAGTCTTGAAGACACGGCTGAAGAAATGGCATTTCCAGTTTCCAACAAAACAAATCAAAGGAACCACACACTGAACATGACACAGAGGGGCTGTGGATGCTGATAGAGCCCAGGTATCAGGACGATGGACAGTGCCGGCCAGATGCGTAGAACAACCACAGTGAG
>NW_024083021.1:39703-48271 GCF_003009895.1 Hyaena hyaena | reverse complement strand
ATGGGCATGAAGGAGGGCACTTTGGGGATGAGCACTGAGTGTTATGTAGAAACTAATTTGACAATAAACTATTTGTAAAAAAAAATAAAATAAATAAAATAAAATATTGAATAACATAGCTAAAAAAAAAAAATAAAGGAAACTTGTAACTGAAAAAGAACATGGGTCTAAGAAATGAATCGGCTACTGACATCTTACCCAACCATTTTTTGGAAAGTGGCACATGGCTTTGATGCTAAAGGAGACTGATAAATTGGTATATCAGTGCTCTAGACATGTTGATGAAGGTAATATGAAGAAAGGTTGTGAGGTCGACTAAGTATGGTAGCACTGGGCTTAAACAAATCAGGTTTCCTTCAATACTTTTTTTTTAATGTTTTATTTATTTTTGAGAGAGAGAGAGAGGGAGAGAGTTGGGGATGGTTGGGGGGGGACAGAGAATCTGAAGCGAAGTGGGCCCTCAGCAGACAGCCCGATGCAGGGCTCGAACTCATGAACTGTGAGATCATGACCTGAGCCAAAGTCAGATGCTCAACTGACTGAGGCCCGCCCCTCAGGCACCCCCTCCTTCAGTACTCTTCCCAGAGCTCCCAATAGGCCAGTATGCATGGTGAATGCCCAGAAGCAAGACTATTTTAAGAAGCACTTCTCAAACTTATTTAGCAACTGAACCCCAGAACACATATTTGGAAACACAGCTGAGGCTATGGGAACCACTGGAAAGGGTATTCATAGGATAGTAATATGATCACATATTTGAATTTTAGAAAGATCACTCGCTCGGAGAATAGTGGGAAAGGAAGAGCTGTAGGTGATCCAAAAATAGAGTGGGGTGGGGAGGGGGGATCACCTAAGGGGTTATGGCGAGAGCCCAGATGAGAAGGCTGAGGGCCTCTTTAGCACAGGAGGATGACAAGGCAGCAGGAAGGATGATCTGTTCGAGTGTGGAACTGAATCCAACACAGGGTTTCTCTTGAAGCGCGTGTAGGTTTGGCTACTCAGTGTATTTGCTGTAATAGAGTCGCAAAAGGGAACTTTAGGGAAGATTTCGGGGATTGTGTTGCGTATTAAAATGCGTATTTATGTGTGGCATGAGTTGGCATAATTATGCTCTGAACCATCTTCACATAGAAGTGCGTGGGGCGCTTAGGTCCTGTTGTCCACTTCTATAAGCTCTGCTTATTGTGTTGCTATGGTGACGACGCCTCCGCAGCTGCTGCTATTTCAATGTAATTGATTGAGACACCACATTGCAATTGCAGGGCTCCTGAAAGCTGTCCTACACTTGTTTCATAAAGGTGATTGCTGCTCCTTTAGCATCCATTCTAGCTGTAAAAAAAAAAAAAAAAAAAAAAAAAAAAAAAAAAAAAAAAAAAAAAAAAAAAAAAAAAAAAAAAAAAAAAAAAAAAAAAATCCTAGGGTAACAGTTTCTTAATAAAATAAAGGCAAGTTACTTGGTTTCCTGAGTTTTAAAAAAAAATGGTTTAAAATGCTTAACAAGAGGCTGGCTTCCTGTCAATTGTCTGATTATCTGCAAATAGTCTCTCCTGCAAATATTTTTAACCTTAGTTATTTGGTACCAGTTTCTTACTGAGCCGGACTCTGCTCAAAAGTTGTATCCTTTTGCACTGACTTTCCTGGCCTAATGGGTTCCTTTACAATCAAAGTGACTTAAAAAAAAAAAAAAAAAAGCTACACAATGGGACTTGCATGTAACAAGCCACTTTTTGCACTCCGTAGCGTCTCCGAACGGCCCCCTGCCAAGTTGGGCACTACCACCACCTCATACCACATGACCCAGGGTAAGATACCTGAAAACTTCCACCAATAAGAATAACAATACTGTTAGCAAAATTAGTGCACTGCAGTGGAAAATGAGCTGGAAAAGTGTCAAGAGGCGGGGACCCTTCCTCCCTCCTTGACCACTCACTGTATCACCTTGGGCTTTATCGCTCTCAGTGTATTTCTCCATCTGTAAAATGGGTATGCAAATGCCTATGATATTTGCCTCACTAAAATATTTTGACATCATTTTGAATGTTATTTATTTCTTTATTTCGAGGAGGGGGGAACAGAGATGGAGAGAAAAGAAATCCCAAGCGGGCCCCACACTGTCAGCGTGGGCTCAACACTGACATGTGGGCTGGACACTGACAGGGGGCTCAATCCCATAAACCACAAGATCACGACCTGAGCTGAAATCAAGACTCAGATGCTTAACCGGCTGAGCCCCCCAGGCGCCCTGAATGTGTTTTTATCTTTACAGAGCACTTTCACAGTCATTGCCTTATTCACTTATGTGCTCATTCTTCCAACAATTATCATTGAGGACTTACTGTGTGCCTGGCCTTCTGCCATGTTATGGGGATATGGTGGGGTCCTGCCTTCAGGAAACTGCTACTCACATGGAGGACACAGGTAATAAAAACAAAACTTAAAGCACAGTGTAATACATGCTATGAGAGGCACATGGGTAAGATGCTGTAAAATCCTTGCAACAGCTCTGTGACAGGCAGGAAAGCAGTGAGCATCGATTGCGATGTTACAGATGAGGAAACAGGTTCAACAGATAACGTGATTTGTCCAAAGGTCACATAGCTAGTTAATGGTATCCTGAGAACCTGACCCAGTCCCCCTGATTTCTTGGTGTCCTGCTCTTTCCAGTGCACAGCGCTGTCTCCAGAGTTTTCCAAAATAGTCACAGGGACGTCTGTGTATTGATAATCTTGACATGTCTACAGTTCTAGAGCAGGACTTACAAAAGACCCGACTGGGATGTAAGCGTGAGTAGATGTGTGTATACCTGAAATCAATTGCAGAATCACATGGTCAAATATCACATTGTAGAGAGACTTGGTGATCTCTTGGGACTGTAGCTCCGTCAACCCCAAACAAAAGAAACGAGCTAGAAGGGTCTCTACCCCACCATGGGCTGAGAGGACTTCAGAGCAAAAGCTAAGGTTATTTTTATTTATTTATTTATTTATTTATTTATTTTAATGTTTCATTTTTGAGAGAGAGACAGCGTGAGCAAGGGAGGATCAGAGAGAGAGGGAGATACAGAATCTGAAGACAGGCTCCAGGCCCTGAGCTGTCAACACAGAGTCCGATGTGCGGCTTGAACCCACGAACCGTGAGATCATGACCTGAGCTGAAGTTGGATGCTTAGCCGACTGAGCCACCCAGGTGCGCCCCTAAGGTTATTAACCTACCCAAAGGCACATACTTTTGACTTGACTTATTTTACCTGCATATGTATTTTAGGGGAGTAATAAGCAAAAGGAAAATAGTGGAAAAGGAGGAAAGGGAAGAAAGAAAGTAGAAGAGGGGAGGCCTTGGCACAATAAGGGAAGATACTTGTCTCCAGGGGGAAAGAATGACTGAAATGAGTGGAGACTTTGGACAACAAATCACTGGTAATTGTGGCCAAGAGGGTTTAAAGGAGATAGGCAGGGGACAGAAGTGTCCTAAGATATTCCTGAATTAGGCAGGGAAGTTGGGTCACAGTTGGTGAAAAGGAACGTACACCATAGTTCTTCTTTCCCATAGCCCATGCCCGTTCGCCATTTTGTCACCTTCTTCCTCCTCCTTCTTCTCCTCATCATCAAATGAATATTTTAGGGCCCTGATAATTTACAAAGCATTCTTGAATGAGTGTTTTCCTATAACACAGCGGTTCTATCTGGTAGGCATTGGCCTTTACCATATTGCAAATGAAGAAACCGAGTCGCAGAGAGGTCAGAGAACTTGCCCAACGTCACTCAGCAAGAAAGTGTTGGATTCCAGCTCTTACAGACTCCCAATCTAATGACCATTTCTGAGATCACAGCAGATCCTAAATGTGTGACATTTTGATTGGCGTCTTCCTGGGGAAATTTGAGGGACTTGCTTTCATTTCATTAGCAACACATTTTCAAGTCATCTCTTAGGGTTGGTTGCTTCTGAAAAGATTTCCACAGATGGCTAAACCCATCTATTTCGTTTTCAATTCTTATTATCCCAATCAGAGTGACACTGCCTGACCTTGTCCCCCGGTTCTGGAGACTCATCTTACAAGGCGGCTTGTAGCCTTCTATCCCTGACTAACTTGCCTTCCAAATATAAGGTGGTGAGATTATTTTAATGATGAGCCTCAAGAATGCCCTCCGTTTCACCTTTTGTTACACGCTGTTTTCATTAATGATGCAGCTAGCCTGATGCTTGGCAAAACACAATTTAAGCTCTGTAATCTCTTTCTTGCCCCACTGACCACACTGAATAATTTCCAGCTCTTCCTTTTATGGTTTCTCCTCCAATATTTAGAGACAGATATCCTGCCATTTACCAACTTTCTTCTCAGCTGCACAGATCAAACCACAGTAGTGTAGGTAGGATTGATGGCAGCGAACTCATGTCCTAAAAATGGCTAATTAGGTCCTGATCATAGGAGTTATATCTTGCACGGCATGAGGTCAAGCCATATAACTTTTGTCGGTGCTTCTGATATGTTTTCATTATTTATCATCAGCTTATGTGATTTTCAGTGCTGTGCCAGCCAGAGTCTGACCTCAAGGCTTGTTCCTGAAGATTCGTCTCCATCAGCCTGAGTGGGCAGAGGACTGGGTATAGAAGAAGCTGAAATACATGCTAGAGCTCTGTGCTTTTAGATGCGTGCTACTCAGAAGTCAACAACAGACTAAGCATTGCATTCTAATCAGGCTTCCAGGGGATGATGAATTCCCATGGGGGAGCTTTCTCATCTTGGGATTCTGGCTGATGAGGAGTGCATTTTCCCTCCATCTCTCCTTTTACTGAGAGAAAAACAACAACAACACAAACTTGTAACACTTGACCAGGAAGCGACATGGCCACCTAAGGACAAACACAAGAGACTTCATCCCATTGTACTAGAACAAGACGGGGTGTTTTGTCAAAGGAGCCACAGGATGGTCTGGAGAGAGGCCAATAGACACAAGCAGGAGGGTGATTTTGGAAGCTTCTGCAGCTGGTAGCAATTTGGCGATTTTTCGGAGCCATTTTGCGGAGAATTATAAACATGGTCCAAGACTAGAAAGAGAGGTTGCAGGCCAGGGGGCTTTGGGGGAGGGCGTGTATGAAGGAAGTCTTGCTAATTGCTTCTACATTTGGGAGGCTTTGGGGGAGGGCGTGTATGAAGGAAGTCTTGCTAATTGCTTCTACATTTGGGATGGAGTAGAGCAGCACCAGGGATTTATTGCAGATTAGATAAGGCCTCGACATCATAACAGGGAGCACCGGGAGAATATGTGTGGAGCCTCTGGGACACATTCATCACAGGTGTCCTCCTTGAACACCTATGAACACCTATGGTGAGTCAAGCACTCCATTAGGAGCCGTGTATTCATGATCTCATTGTAACCACCTCTCAGGTTGGCACTGACGTCATCACCATTTTATATACAAAGAAACTGTGACTTTGAGAGGTAAGTGATTTCTTCAAGATTATATGGCAAGCAAGAGGTTAAGAAGATTCCAGTTCAATTCTGACCGACTCCATAGTCTACTCTGCTACTGTTTTCGAAAGGTTTTCCCACTGCCCCAAAGATCATTGGTTATCTCCCCCTTCTGGATGCTGAACGATTAGAGTAGTTGTAGGTTGGCCTCAGTTCAGGTTTTTCTAGCTCTGTAATACCTGCGCAGGGACCAAGCACACCCGGGCCCGTTTCATACAGCTTTGCCTTGAGGAGCTTTAAGCTTTCTGTCAGGAAGTCTGGATCAGTGGTCCTCACCAAAGGCAAAAATGGATGAGAATCAGACATTTTCTAAAATTCTGCCACTCGCTGTTTTTTTTCCCCTGGAATAAGGTAAACCAAAAATGAAAATTAAGGTCAGAAACTATGAGATATTGAGATGTAGGGGATCCTAACCTCAAAGTGTTAGGTTGCTTGGTCAAACATTCTGACTGGCTGAATAGCCTTACTTTAAACTCTGTACTGCTTTCTTGATCCTTCTGGGGTGCCAGTGACAAACGCCCGTGTTCATGGACGCTATACGTGAACTCTACAACTATACATGAATATACAACTGTACAGGTATACAACTGTACGTGAATATACAACTATACAACTGTGAAGCTATACATGAACTATACAACTATACGTGAAGCTATACAACTGTACAACTATACAACTGTACAACTATACATGAAGGTATACAACTGTACAACTATACAACTACATGTGAAGCTATACAACTGTACAACTATACATGAATACATAACTGTACAGCTATACATGAAGCTATACAACTGTACAACTATACAACTGTACAATTATACATGAAGGTATACAACTGTACAACTATACAACTACATGTGAAGCTATACAACTGTACAACTATACAACTATATGTGAAGCTATACAACTGTACAACTATACATGAAGCTATACAACTGTACAACTATACAACTATACGTGAAGCTATACAACTGTACAACTATACATGAAGCTATACAGCTGTACAACTATACAACTATACGTGAAGCTATACAACTATACAACTATACATGAAGTATACAGCTATACAGGAAGCTATACAGACTGCTTCCAAGGGCTATTTGCAAAGCACATATCCGCCCTGGAAGGCCATGATTGTGAAAGCTCTTATACTATTTCAGACATTCAATCTCTGCTCACCCATTCAACAAAACCACTTCTGTTCACAAATTGGTTAACGATTCCGTTAGATGATACCCAATT
This sequence comes from Hyaena hyaena, assembly GCF_003009895.1. Lineage (NCBI taxonomy): Eukaryota > Metazoa > Chordata > Mammalia > Carnivora > Hyaenidae > Hyaena > Hyaena hyaena. The sequence continues at coordinate 41,555 of NW_024083021.1, read as the reverse complement.
AAAACTGATGGACTCTTTACAGACAACTCTGGATCCAGTTTCCTGTGGCTTCATATGGGTTTGAAATGGGGGACTGAAATGATGGATTCTTTCATTAGAAAATCTTCCACTCCCATTTCACTGCTCTTCTAATTCACTGAACAGGCTTTGATCAAGGACCTACTAAGTATCTGGCACTGTATTCACTACTAGGGACACAAAGATAAATAAGAGAATATTTTTGGTTCCAAGGACTTACAAGCTAATTGGAAGAGATGGCTACATACCCAGGCAAATGTAATAAGAATGTTATAGGTAATGTTAAAATAAAGCAAGAACCAAACTAAAATAGCTCCTATGTCTAACACATGAAGATGTAAGCAACAATATAAGTTGCAGTAGTATTGGATTACAATCCAGGGTATAATCCAAATAGCCATAAATCCACATGATTGAATAAATAAATGGGAAGAAGGGACAAATCTTCCTTACAGAGGAATTCCAATTAAATATATGGAAGCTGGGGTGCCTGGGTGGTTCAGTCGGTTAAGTGTCCAACTTCAGCTCAGGTCATGATCTCACAGCTCATAAGGATTCAAGCCCCACGTCAGGCTCTGTATTAACAGCTCAGGGCCTGGAGCCTGCTTCGGATTCTGTGTCTCTGTCTCTCTCTGCCCCACCCACCCTTGCACTCTGTCTCTCTCTCTCAAAAATAAACATTCAAAAAATATATGGAAGGAATGAGAGAAATGTAAAATCACTATTAGAACGCTCTAGTGATACATGCTGCAGGCAAAATATGCTGGATGCTAAAGTTAATTAGTAGGTGAAACAGGGCATCTACATAGTCTCAAAGTATCCCCCTTCCCCAGATATCTGTTAGTTACTGTGGTGGGTTTTTTAAAGTAGGCTCCACACCCAACTTGGGGCTTGAACTCAGGACCCTAGGATCAAGAGTCATATGCTCTACCAACGAGCCAACCAGGCACCCCTTACTGTGGTGGTTTTAACAAATGTCCACAAATTATTTGATGCTCCTGCCTCCAGGAAAAGTAACTTCATTGCTCCCTTCTTGAGTGTGGATTGGACTTAGTGACTTACTTCTAATGAATATAATATGAAAAGGGAAAGATAATAACTTTACAGTGGAGAAACATGACACTGTGAAAAATACCTGACCACTACTCTTCAGAAGTGTCAAGGTCATGAAAAACAAGGAACCATCGTAGATTGGAGGAAGCGAAGCAAACAGGACAGCTAACTGTAATGTGGGATTTTGGATTGGATCTTGGAACAGAAAAAGAACATGGGTGGAAAAACTGGTGAAACATGAATAAGCTCTATAGTTGAGTTAGTAGTATCATAACCATGTAAATCTCTTAGATTTAAAAAAAATTTTTTTAATGTTTTATTTATTTTTGAGAGAGAGAGAGATAGAGACAGCATGAGCAGGGGAGGGGCAGAGAGAGAGGAAAACACAGAATCCAAAGCAGGCTCCAGGCTCTGGGCTAGCTGTCAGCACAGAGCCTGACACGGGGCTCGAACTCACAAACGGTGAGATCATGACCTGAGCCGAAGTTGGATGCTTCACCAACTGAGCCACCCCGTAAATCTCTTAGTTTTGATGAATGCACAGTGACTTGGGAAGATGTCAACTTTAGAAGAAGCTGAGTGAAGGGTTTATGGACACTACTATCTTTGCAACTCTTCTGTAAATATAAAAGTATTTCAAAAGAAGTTTTAGGGGCGCCTGGGTGGCTTAGTCGGTTGAGCGTCTGACTTTCGCTTAGGTCGTGGTCTCGCGGTTCGTGGGTTCGAGCCCCGCGTCGGGCTCTGTGCTGACTGCCAGCTCGGAGCCTGGAGCCTGTTTCAG
>NW_024083021.1:0-39308 GCF_003009895.1 Hyaena hyaena | reverse complement strand
AAAATAAAATATGACAGGTGCATGACAGTAAAACCAGTTTTTAAATATTACTGGAGGGTTTTTCAGAGGAAGTAGGGCTTGAGTCTTGAGTAGGTGTTTGCTAGGTACACCAGAAAAGGGAGGCCACGCTCTAGGGGACATTACAGGTACAGGGAGTCCCTCGGGAAAATCGTAGAGGTATAACGTAGCCAACTCGTTTGGAGAAATAAACTAGCTGCAGGATTTGGAATTTGCATTTCTTAGAGGCACATTGTCCTAGATTTCCAACTCTACCTGGAAGCATTCTCTCTTCCAAGATCAGACTCGGCATGGAGGCATGTATGTTGAACTCCTCGGCAAGTTTCATTTCCTCTTCTGGGTATTTTCTTCCTCTACCTGTGTTTGCTCACTGATAGCGAGCTGTCATTCGGGCAAGCAGAGATACTGTACATGTGCGAGAAATTAAAATGGAAAGAGCTAGGGATGAAGCGTTATTTAGAATTTGAATAGTCTCTGTTGAATGTAATAGCCAAGTTGCTAAGCCAACTCCTAATGCGTTCAAACAGTTGTAAAAAGCTCCTCGATTGTAATGGTGTGTTTGTTAGACTGATGTCACAGGGGTCATAACGGGGCTGGCGGTCCCTTGGGAGAGGATGCATGACGAGAAGAGAGCCTAATGCTAATGAAATGTTCCAAGATAGCCCGTGTTTTGGCCCGTTCCCCTCAGCTCCCCACCTCCCACCTCACCCCCCGTTTTTCTTTCTCTAGCATGTCTAATAAGTTGTTGGCAGGAAACATAAATGTCAGCTAAAGAATAGAACCATATTCTCTAGGAGTCGAGAGTAGAACGTTTATTTTCAGAAGCTCCAATGGGAAATAAGACCCAGCCTCCTGAGATGGTGAGTGACAGAGCTAGACCAGAGATGGTACCCTCTCCTGTTACAACCCCCAAATGGCTGCTGAGCCGGGACAACCGTTCATCATTCCAGGGAGATTGTAGGCACGTCTCTCGAAGGATAGCTTGTGCCCTACTCTGTTTGAAGAAGAACTACAAATGGATGAAAACAGGATTACGGCAGTGCCGAGGAGAGGGATGAGAAGGCCCCGGGAGGAAGAAGAGGAACCGGAAGTCCCATGGTCCTGACTACCTCTAGGACACCCGCCTCTGCTCATGCAACTAGGTCGGGGCTCCTTGGTCCTGCAGGTGCATAATCAGCACAGAGAACCTGGAGCTGGAGACAGAACTGGACACCGTCCGTTCCAACAACAGGAGAAGCCAGTGTTAGGGAAGCTCAGTGAAGTGCTAGAAAAAGAAGGCAGAGCTATTAGAAGCGAGAATGAGGTCTAGGCAGGACCAGGCCACCTCTGCCCCAAAGAAGGCTGACTTTATTCTCCTACTGGTTAGCTCTCTTCCCGTCCCACCAGACTGCTGTATCCCAGGAGACCTTCTGTTAAATAACATCTGCTTCTGCCAAGGAACTCTCCTTTCAGAGAGAAATGACTGAATCTGCATGCCTTGTGGGGTGTTGGAGAGGGAGAGGTGTTGAATTTGACACACTTAGGCAAGATTTATTTAGGGCGATCAGGGAGGGCCTCTTAGAGGCGGTGACATCGGCATACAGATTGAAAGATTTATTTAGGGCGATCAGGGAGGGCCTCTTAGAGGTGGTGACATCGGCATACAGATTGAAAGTTTTATTTAGGGCGATCAGGGAGGGCCTCTTAGAGGAGGTGACATCGGCATACAGATTGAAAGCATTTCAGACGCTCTCTGGCAGAAAAGCATTCCAGGCTGAAGGAAACCAAGTACAAAGACCCAAAGATAGAAGTGTACCTGGCACATTTGTGAAGCAGCAAGGAGGCCACTGAGGCTGGAGCAGAAGTAGGGGGAGCAGAATGGAACAAGATTGGAGAACTAGCTCGGGGACAGAGCCTCTGTCACTTCTGGGTCATTTTAAGGGCTTTGGCTTTTACTCAGAATGAAATGGGGAGCCTTGGGAGGGTTTTGAGCATTTATTTACCTTTAAAAAGGGCCCACTGGCTTGTGTGGATAAAACGGAGGACTGCGGGAGCCCACTTGGCATCACCCAAGTCAAATAATTTGCCAGGACTCTGGAGACAATGGGAATGGTTTGGAATCTGGTGCAGAAAAAGCTATGTTCCATTATTCTATTGTAACATTTCGTTTTATTTATTTATTTGTTAAGATTTTGGTTTTATATAATCTCTACCCCCAACGTGGGGCTCGAACTCGCAACCCCAAGATCAAGAGTCCCATGCTCCACCGACTGAGCCCGCCAGGTGCCCACATATTCTGTTATTTTAATCTAAAACTTTCAAGGAGTTTCAGGAAATTGTCGTTATTGTTACTAGTGCGTGCAGCTCTGTGCTGTCATTCCAGATGCCATCCATAGTGACCCCAGAGTGGAGGACAGACAATCATTAGATCATAGAAACATTAGGAGGAATTCACAAGTGTGTACTTTCCTGACGAGGGGAGAAAAAGGCAGATGAATCATGCTAGGGTAAAAACCCTTTCACTGTTTTATTTATTTATTGTTAAATTTTGATTTAATATTTATTTTTGAGAGACAGAGCATGAGCAGAGGCGGTGCAGACAGAGGGGGAGACACAGAATCCAAAGCAGGCTCCAGGCTCTGAGCTGTCAGCACAGAGCCTGATGCGGGGCTCGAACCCATGGACTGTGAGATCATGACCTGGGCTGAAGTCTGATGCTCAACTGACTGAGCCACCCAGGCGCCCCGAAACTTTCACTGTTTTAGACGGGATAGAGTTATACACCTGTCTACTCTATCGCCACTCCAGCTCACATCTCATAGGGTCTCAACGTCAACATGTACGAGATGAATCCCTCATCATTTCCCTCAAACTTTCTCCTCCCCCCAGGATTCCTCCAATGAAATCTCTATCCATCCAGGGCCCCAGCCAGCAAATTGGGCATCATTCTAGGCTCCTTCTCCCTCCTGAACCCATCAAATCCATGATCAGTTCTTGGGACTTCTACCTCCAAATGATCTCTGGATTACAACCACCTATCTCCGCCTTCAATATCACCTCCCTAGTCCAGGCGACCACCTTTCTTGCTTGAACCACAGTAATTTTCTCCTCTCTGGTCTTCCTGTTTGTAGTTCTCCATGCTCTGTCCTCCCCAGTTAAGTTTCCACCCTGCAGTCAGAAGAATTATTCTAAAATGAAAACTTCCATAGCTCTTTATTGCCCTCAGACTAAAGTCTTTAGTTTTTTGCTTGATTTATAAGATCTTTAGGGCTTTGGATCCAATTTGCCTTTGTAGTTTCAACTCGTACAAAACCTCCCTCTCCATGTGAGTTCTGCTGTCTAGGCACGCTCAACCACGTTCAGCAACCGTGATGGTTAATTTTATGTGTTGACGTGGCTAGGCAGGTATTTGGGCAAACATTGTTCTGTGTTTTTCTGTGAAGGTATTTTTACATGAGATTGAAATTCCTATCAGTAGACTTTGAGTAAAGCAGATTACCCTCCGTAGCATAGGTGGGCCTTCACAGAAAAGACTGACATCCCCTGAGCAAGAAGAAATTGTGCCAGCAGACAGCCCTAGGACTTGAACTTCAACGTCAACTCTTCCCTGGGTCTCCAGCCCGCTGGTGTACCCTGAAGATTTGGACTTGCCAACCTCGACAGCTGCATGAGCCAATCCCTTAAAAATCTCTCTCTTCCTATCTCTCTCTCATTCTCTCTTTCTCTCCCCCCCACACCCTATTAATTCTGTTTCTCTGGAGAATCCTCATGATCCTCTCTAACATAGCAACCAAAATGCACTTTGTTGTCAGACTTCCTTTTCTGGCTACCAGAATGCTGTTTCCTCCACCTTGCTTCTGTTCCCTTTGGTTTACGAACTTCTACCACAGGATTATGATATGTTACTTCCTCTCTGACGACTTCCTTCATTCTCCCCTCACCACAGAGTTTGAGATAGGAGCTCACATTCTTTGTCCTTCCGGAGCCCTCTGAGCTTACCCCTACCAAAGCCTTCATCATAGTCCATTATTCTATAGGCTTGTTTGCCTTTCCCACTAAATTGTGAGACCCGTAAGGGCAGGAACTATGTCTTACAGTATCCCCAACAGCTAGTGCAGAGCTTGGTACATAGTAGATGTTGGGGACTGCTTATTGAACCCACTAATTTCATAATTATTTGTGGTACGCCTATTGTGACAGCTAATCTTATGTGTCAACCTGAGTGGGGCACAGGATGCCAAGATATTTAGTCAAACATTATTCTGGGTGTATGTGGAAAGGTATTTATGGGTGAGATTAACATCTGAATGAGTAAGGCAGATTGCCCTCCATAATGTGGGTGGGCCTTATGTAATTAGTTGAAAACCTGAATAGAACAAAAAACCCGGACCCTCTCATGAGTAAAAGGGCGCTCCTCCTGCCTTACTGCAGAGCTGGGACATCAGTCTTTTTCTGCCTTTGGACTTGAACTGAAACGTTAATTCTTCTTGGGTCTTGAGCCATAGATTTTTGGACTGGAACTTACACCATCAGCTCTCCTGCTTGCTGACTGTATCTTTGGACTTGTCAGCTTCCATAACTGTGTAAGCCAATTTCTTATAATAAATCTCTTTATATGTATTTATAGAAACATATATTTATAATAAATATCTTTTACGTATATATGTATGCACACGTATATACACGTATACATAAAACCATAAAATACATAAAATCTCCTGTTGGTTCTGTTTATCTAGAGAACCCTACCTACCACCCCTACTAAATGCTATGGTTTGTGCCAGATCCTGTATCGATTGAGATGAATTAGACCATGTGTGTCAATGTGAGGTATTTTTACTGTTCTTAATATCATCATCATCCAGATGGGTTACAACCCTTGTGTTACAGAGCTCTCAACTTAGAAGGTGATAGTGGCAGTTACAACCTGTTGGCTACGCAGCTGTGTGCACTTGTTACCTTTTGTCTTGCTTTTGTGACGAGGGAGATACTTACATGAAGACAACAAGCCAGGAGCTGTTTTCTCAGTGGTGCGGAAGGGTTGCACCATGCTTGTTATCTGTCCACTCTTCTCAGACTCTTTTGCCACTCACCATGCTTATGGTATCCAGGCAGGGCTCAGCAGTCTGGGTCATGAAGCAGATGAAAGTCCGCGGATTCAGTCATAGTCACAGGCTGCTTAGGCCTCAAGGCCATTCTCACATATTGTTTCAGGACAGAGCAAAGTGAAACTTGCATATTACGCTTTGGTTTCTCATAAGCTTTGACATGGTTAAGACCATGTTTGGGTTTTTGGAAAATCGAAGGAGGCATGTCGATTAGCACAGCCTGCTTTCCTAGTGGAATTGACATCGTTGCAGCAAGTTCTGGAAATCAAGGCTTCGCTTTGGAACATCAGCGATTTGGAACCCAAATCATCTGATATAGTCCATGATGACAGCTGATAGACCGCTAAAGACCTTGGCTCTCGTATGTTAGCTGCTCGGTCCTTAGAACACAGAAAGGAAAGATGGCGGGGAGAAATGGCATAAAGATGGTAGCAGATTGTATTCTGCAAGATATTCCAGCATCAATATATTCATCCCATTCCGCATAATCTCTTTACGATGTGACTGACACTCTTCCCACTAACAGGTTTCCTTCTCTGGAATGTGGGTGGGGGCTTGTGCCTGCCATGACCCACAGACGATGGCAGAAGTGATGATATCATCATCGTGACTTCCTTGGCTAGATTATAAAAACAATATAATTTTTTACTCTTTCTCTCTCTGCTATCCCTCTCTCTGTCTGTCTGTCTCTCTCTACCTCTGCCTGTCTGTCTCTCTCTCTCCGGGGTTCAGCCACCATGCTGTGAGGAAGCCCAGGCTACCTGGTTGCATTCTAGTGGACCACAGCAACTTGGCCACCAACTTACAGTCAGCACCAAGCACTAGCCTGTGGTGTTCACATCCTCCAGCTGGGGCCCCAGGCATTGCCGAGAAGAGATGAGTTACTCTTGTTGTGCCTTGTCTGAATTCTTGACCCACAGAAATCGTGAGCAGTACTACATGATTATTTGTTGTTTCAAGTCACTAAGGTTTGGAGGACTTTGTTTACACAACCCTAAACAATTAATACAGGAGCCAAAGGCGCAGATGCTGGAATGAATGCCAGAGAAATGGCGTCTCCTCCAATTCAGTCAGCTTCATTTAGCCTAACGGGACTGACACTTAGGATTTCTTTTTTGGTGGAAGAAACCATCTTAACTAGTGAACTCGACCTATTGGTATGGTTTCTGCATGGTGATTCCTGAAAGTTGCTATAGGAATTTTCAGCCGTGGTGTCCCTCAGACTAGTCGAGCAGTGAGATTACCATAGGCAGAGTAGTCATGGAGGCCAGTGGGTATAAATGATTAGCACTGGACTTGGACCCTGGGAGCTAGGTTCTCATGTCATATCTGAATCTATGTGCATGACCACCGCCAAGTTTCCTAGCTTTTCTGATCCTAGGTTTATTCAGTTACAAAAAGGGAATAAGGAAGGCCATTTACTCTGTCTTCATTAGAAGGTTTAGCTGAAAATCAAAAGCAACAAAGAAAGTGAATATACTAAAAGACCATGAGGCACTATGTCTGGTAGTTTTTCTTAAATGAATTAACTTAATTTTGATATACTTCAGAACTTAGGCAAATTTTATGGGGAGAATGATAAATCCCACCCAATATATTTTATTTTTCAAGATGATCTATTTCAAAATACCAAATAGATAGGTTCTTCAATACTAACAGTAATTTTTTAAAAGTCTTGTCTATATCCATCCTAAATATCATCTATTTCCACGTCTGTGACCACCACCCTTAGGGTCAGTGCTAGCCCTTATGACTTCTTTCTGTGAATTAGAACACAGTGCCTCTTTCTTTAGAAAGGTAAAGGCTCTTGCCAACGCACAGTCTTGGCAACTAGAGCACAGGCTAGATTTCAGCTCCCATTTGCCCCCTCAGCCAGGCACTCTTGTGCAGTAAACAACCTGAACAACCATATTGAAGCCCATGAGATCACACCTAGATTGTGACAGTAGATTTTCGGCATACTACCTGGTCCTGCCTCCACTTGTACTCCCTTTCAACTCACCATACCCGCTTCTATTAGGATACGAATCTGACCATGGTATTCTCATGCCTGAAATCTTGGGATGGCTCTCCATTTCTTAAAGAAGAAATTCCAGATTCTTGGCTTAACACAAAGGGTCCTCCGGGAGCTGAGGCTTATCCTCTAGACTTGTGCCTGTGCCTCCCACTCTAAGTTCACCAGCAAAATTTGTGGTTCTCCACATGCTTCCTGCTGGTTTATGCCTCTCAGCCTTTGATCCGACCAATTCCTCTGCATAGACTGCCTCATAGGCTCACACCTCTGCTCTCCTTTTACTAAATCGTATTCATACTGACGGTTCAGTTGGGTGTCATCTCCCACAGAAATCTTCCCCTTGACAACTCTGCTTGTGTTAAGAAAAGCGTGAGGAGGGCTGCTCTGCTACTGTGATTCCGCAGCCCCTGGTGCGTAGCTCTGCCTCTCTACCGCCATGATAGAACTGACCACATGGAATGCCAATGTTCTACTTATGTCTCTCTCTTCCCTACTAAAGATCAGCGAAAATAAGGGCTGTTTCTTTCTTTTTTTTTTAATGTTTATTTCTGAGAGAGAAAGAGAGACAGAGCATGTGTGGGGAAGGGGCAGAGGGAAAAGGAGACAGAATCGGAAGCAGGCTCCAGGCTCTGAGCTGTCTGCACAGAGCCTGATGCGGGGCTTGAACTCACGAGCCGTGAGATCATGACCTGAGCCGAAGTCGGGTGCCTAACTGACTGAGCCACCCAGGCACCCTGATAAGGACTGTTTCTTATTTGATATGTAATCCCAACACTTAGCAGGGTGCTTGCCACATATTTTGGGCTCAAGAAATGTTTATTGAATGCATCAATGAGTCAAGAATCATAGAATGCTAGCACCAAATGGGATTTAATACATTATCCAGTCCAATCTCCTTATTAAATTTGTGAAAAAACTCAGGCTCAGAGAGGGTAGATAGCTGATGAAAGCCACAGAGCTAGTTAAAAATTGAACTAGGCTTCAGATCAAAATTCCTTTCCTCCCTATATTTCCATTTTCCTACACTGGCCCTAAACTTATTATTTCTTAAATATTCAACCAAATAGACAGGTACTTTTCTTGAAAGAATTTTCAGTTTCTAAATTTCTGTTCAAATGCTTTTCTTCCTTATTTTCTGGCAAATACCATCTGTCAACTGGTATTTTATGTGAATGGGTGAATGGAATAACAGAAGGTTTGTGCTCTTTGGGAAAGTGTTAGAAGTTAATACTTCCCCCTGTGATCCATATTTGGTTGCTTAAAGAGAAAAAGTCTTTTTCAGCATGAATAAGGAAAAATCAACTTGAAGCTTATCTAATTCTTTTACAAACTGTGATTGAGTTCAATGTTGCTTTGATCCTCATGAAACCTTTTTGGAAGTGTGACATGTCTGTTCTTTTCTTTTTTTTTCTTTTCTTTATAACACAATCCCCCCCCCCCACAAAGATACCAGGACAAGAGGCTAATAACATTATTAGCTTTGGGTCTGTTGAAGAAGTTACAAGGGAGAAATGGATAATGTTCACTCCATAAAAGCTAAACATCTACATACACTTAACGATGGTTAAAATAGTAAGGCCAACAACAGATGAGAAAAAATTATCAGTAAATATGACAAAGGGTTAATATCTATATAATCTAAGAAGCTTATACAAGAAAAAACAGTAAGACGGTCAATAGGTAAGTGGACAATGGAGAGGAACAATTTATAAAAAGGAGTGCTGTTAGTAAACAAGCATCCAGGAAAATATTTAAGCCCTCTAGCAATCAAAGAAATAAAAGAGAAAACATTAATGAGGTGCTTTTATAGCCATTAAATTATTCAAAACCAAAATGTTATTGACTATCCACGATGTTTGTAATGTTGCAGTAAAATTGACACATGCCTGTATCACCCGTGGCGATGTAGATTGCAATAAACATTTTGGGTTTGGATATGTGTAGCCTTTGGCATAGTATTCTTCCTTCTGAGAATTCAACCTCAGGAAATAATCCAAAAGGAGAAAGTAGATGATGGCCATAAACATGTCCATTTAAGTATCCTCTAGGATAGAAAAATAAGAAACCACCTGAATATTTACTAAAGGTAAAGTGTCTGGTGAAGCAGTAATTATCCAAACTATGAGACATTTATGCAGTTATAATTACGACTTGGAAGACAATGTAAATGACACAGAAAATGTTTATAACAGAAAGAGTGAAACAAGCATGAAGTAAGATTTTAACTGTGGTGCAATCGTGGTTATGAAAAATATTTTGTCCGTGTGGACTCTATTCCCCTGTCCTCATGTTCTCATGGGAGAGCTTTTACGCTGTCTACTCCCCACGAGGAAGGAGTATCAGAGAGCCATTTTAAGCCATTCTCTATCTCTTTTTTTCTCTCCTAGGGAGGAAAAACTACGTATCTGATGAGCAAGCTAGGGGAAGGATCCCTGCATACACGCACACATATGTTTCCTGCTTGTTCCCTTTGGGGGTGCTCATTCTTTCCTCTAACCCTGCTTCCCTACGTGCTGAGGACTGCGGGCTCGGGACTCAGGACCTGGCTTCTACAGGTAAGCCTGGGAGCATCCCTTCTTCTTGCCCTTTGAGTCCTGCTCCTCCAGGGTATATATCAGGCCATGACCTTCCATGTGGCTAACGGTCCCATGATATAGACTCGAGAGGAAGTGATATGGAACCTCCCCTTGGCCAAGCAGTCCAAACCGCGTCTTCCAATCTGCCTTTACCAACTATAAACAAGTACATAATTTCCCGGTCCCCATGTCTATTTCTCAATTGCTTAGAAAGAAGAAGAAGAAGGAAAAAAAAAAAAAGCCACAGGAATGAGCTCCGCCAACCCCAACACAGGTGCCTGTGGACATAGAAGGGAATCTAGCAAAACTAAGCCCATTTGATTTATTGGGGGAGATAAGTATGGTTTGTAAATTCTTTCCCTTTCTTTCACTGGGTTTTCCATTAATCTTGTTTGAGACATGAATAGCTCCAAACTCTGGGCAGGTAGTAACTGCTCCTCCTGAACTCGGTCCAGGTAATGCTATGTGACTGGCAGACACCCAGAAGTCACTTTTCTAAGGTTTCTGCAAGCTTCGTGGGGGCGTGAACGGTCTTCTGTCTCCTAGACGTTAGCACTCTAAAGATCGTTCATTGGGTGTAAGAGTGAGAACAATACACAAGCTGGACCAGTCGGTTCTCTTCCCTAATATATTAAAAGCTCATCTGAGAGAATAAAACGGAGCTAGGAACTGTCTGGCGATGGAGAAAAAGCATATATAAGGGGGTGATAAAGTTCCTGGGTCCAGACACTGCTGACAAACAGCAAGACCCCTTCTTCTATACTCGGTAAACTTACCCAAAAAATTCTCATTTCTGCATAAACTGGCTTGAACGGGAAGCTACTCAGAGTTCTGCCCGCTGCAGATGGACCTGCATCTGCGAAACTGTGTCCCATCAAGGGGTGCTTTTGTGGCGATAATGAGGCTGCATTGATTGTCCCAGGCGTGTTTAGGAAGGTTGAACCAAATTGTGTCATTAAACTTAATTTCTGCCAGAGAAAGACTATTCTGGATACAATCCATAAGAAGAAATCATATTTTAAATAATCTCAACACCAAGTGGGTTTTTTTTAGACAATTAAATCAAAATTGTTCAAAATCGTTTACTGTTGTATTTCATCAACTCTGCTAGAATCACAGCAGGTATGAATGGGTAGCGAATTCATGAATTGTGCATTAGTTTATATCTTTTCCCAAGGCTAATTATTTGCTTTATTTTTTTTCTTCTATTAGAGCTGTCAGTGCGCGGTGATATATGCTAAGCCTTGCATCTTAATGAGAAACAAAAAGAAAATTTTAAATGTGGGTATAATTATACAATGCCATAGAGTTTGTTTCTTTTTCCTCCCTACTAGTTCTCATCAAGGCAAGAGTTTTGGGAAATTACCACAATCAGCTTGGGGAGTAAATATGTCAACAAACAGAGTTTGTGTGTCTGCAGCCTGCTCTCCTCATGAAGAACATTATCCAGAGTTGGTCTTTAACTATTGGGTGGCACAAAGGTTGTGGTGTGGGGGAGGGTGGGGAGCTGTTTTCCGAGCTGAGAGATCCCTTTTCCTTTTTTTAAATTTATTTTTTTAAATTCAAGTTAGTTAACATACAGTGTAGTATTGGCTTCAGGAGTAGAACCCAGTGATTCATCACTTATATATGACACCCAGTGCTCATCCCAACAAGTGTCCTCTTTAATGCCCATCACTCATTTAGCCCATCCCCCTCATCTCTCCTCTGGCAACCCCCAGTCTGTTCTCTGTATTTAAGAGTCTCTTATGGTTTGCCTCCATGGTTTTTATCTTCTTTTTCCTTCCCTTCCCCGCTGTTCATCTGTCATGTTTCTTAAATTCTACATATGAGTTAAGTCATATATTTGTCTTCCTCTGCCTAACTTATTTCGCTTAGCATAATACACTCTAGCTTCACCCACATTGTTGCAAATGGCAAGATTTTATTCTTTCTGATTGCCAAGTAGTATTCCATTGTATGTATACCATATCTTCTTTATCCATCCATCAGTTGATGAACATTGGGGCTCTTTCCATACTTTGGCTATTGTTGATAACGCTGCTATAAACACTGGGGTGCATGTGCCCCTTCAAAACAGCACACCTGTATCCCTTGGATAAATTCCTAGTAGTACAATTGCTGGGTCATAGGGTAGTTCCATTTTTAATTTTTTGAGGAGCCTCCATATTGTCTTCCAGAGTGGTTGCATGTCTGCTAACAGTATAAGAGGGTTCCTGTTTCTCCGGATCCTCACCAACATCTGTTGTTTCCTGAATTGTTAATTTTAGCCATTCTTTCAGGTGTGAGGTGGTATCTCATTGTGGTTTTGATTTGTATTTCTCTGATGATGAGTGATGTTGAACATCTTTGCACGTGGCTGTTAGCCATCTGGATGTCTTTTTTTTGGAAAAGTGTCTATTCATGTCTTGTGCCCATTTCTTCACTGGACTATTTGTGTTTGGGGTGTTGAGTTTGATAAGTTCTTTATAGATTTTGGACACTAACCCTTTATCTGATAGGTCATTTGCAAATATCTTCTCCCAGTCGATTGGTTGCCTTTTAGTTTTGTTGAGTATTTCCTTTGCTGTGCATAAGCTCTTTATCTTTTTTTTAACATTCAAATAAGATGCTTTTATTTTTTTATTTATTTTATTTTATTTTATTTTTTAATTTTTATTTATTTATATATTTATTTTTAAATAGTTTATTGTCAAGTTGGTTTCCATATAACACCCAGTGCTCATCCCCACAAGTGCCCTCCTCCATGCCCATCACCCCCCTTCCCCTCCCCTCCACCCCCATCTGCCCTCAGGTTGTTCTCGGCATTCAAGAGTCTCTCATGGTTCTTGATGAGGTCCCAATAGTTCCTTTTTGCTTTTGTTTCCCTTGCCTCCTGAGACATGTCTAGTAAGAAGTTGTTGCGGCCAAGGTCAAAGAGGTTGTTGTCTGTTTTCTCCTCTAGGGTTTTGATGTTTTCTTGTCTCATGTTTAGGTCTTTCATCTGTTTTGGATTTAGAGAGCTCCCTTTTCTTACCTAAATGGCTGGGAGTGATGATTATAGATTCTGTACCTGGAGAGAGGATCCCATTCTCTCCTTGGTACACTGGGGGTTCTTAGCTTTTACCAAGGCTGCCCGATAAACCTTTGAGATGGCAAGTCAATATTTACTTTGCCTTAGGTCAAATTCTGCTTCTCTTTTACTCTAAGTAACATTTCAGAACACAGAGAATATTGGTGATGGCCAGGACTTCCAGAACTAATTAATACTATCAGTCACATATGATATATGAACTCCTCCTCTGTCTCCATTTTTTAAATGAATGGGTTCAAGTTCTAAACAATTCCTTGGATACCTTGGAATGAAAAAAATTGACAACCACATGTCTATCCCTCAAGGTAGTTTTGAAAGTTTTGTCCCACTACAAGTTTTATTTCCCTTTCCTTTCCATGGCTGTGTCATTTTACAGAAATACATTAAGATATGTTTTGTCCTCTAATCTGATGCTCTTTCCATAATGATGACACCGACCTCAAGCCATTGTCTAGAACTTTGACTCATTCTGTTTTGTTTTCCTCCCAGATATTATGCATCTGTTGAAGAGTGAAGAGTGAAAAGAAAGAGTAGTCTCTCTGGGTAGTATGTGTCAAGGGATATATAGGCTGATGGGAAAACTTATAGACAACCTCATAGATTCTGCCTATTAGTGAACAAGGGCATCTACAATGCCCAGAAGCCTGTGGGCCAAGGTTTGGATTTCATATCAGGGGGTCCCTGACTCAGTCAAGACTCTCATGTGTTTAAATACAGATGAAGGTGGTTGGCAAAAAAAAAAAAACCTTAATAAACCCTTAGAAAGTGTGAATGCATAGAAACGTGTGAAGTGAATTTTCTAGTTATGGATATTAAGAAGTGATTGCCTTTTACCATAGCCTAATTATTTGTTATATAAAGGTGACAGTTTGCAAAGCACCTTCATTATAATCAAGTGTAAGCCCAGCATTGTTATCACATAATTTCTGTGCTCCTATTCACAGCAGAACTCCTAAAAAGCGTTGTCTGTACTCATTGCCAATCCTTCTTCACCTTCCATTGTGTCCTCAACCGACTTCAACAGGCATTCACGAAGCATTCTTCAGCTACCAACCTTATTATATTTCTCAGTAACCTCCATCTGGCTAGGTCTGTTGGGCAAATCTCAGTTCTCATTTTACTTAATCTCTCAGCAAAACTTGACATGGCTTTCCACTTCTCTTCTGCCTTGAAATGCTTCCTTCTGAAGCACCGCCGTCTCTTACTTTTCCTCCTGCCGTACTAGCTGTTCCTTCTCGGTTTCCGTTGTGATTCCACCTAATCTACTTAATCTCCTAATGTAGCAGTACCCCAAGTTCAATCCTGGGACCTCTCTTTCTCTTTAGCCACACTTTCTCCTTTAGGAGGTGATATTTCCATTTCTGTGGCTTCCAAAGCCACCATTACACTGAAAATTTGCGAATCTGTCTCTATATCTAAGCTCGAAGTTCCAGACACATATTTAACTGCTGACTTGACATTTTCATTTAAAAATCCAGTAAGAATGTCAAACTTCACATGTCCACAAGAACTTATGATTCTCCCCACCAAATTGTGTTCTCTCAGTCTCTCCTTTCTCTTATCTCAGTGGATGTCCATTTGAACCTTCCACTCGATCAGGCCTAAAACTTCAGAATCATCCTTGGCACCTTTCTTTCCCTCACACACTATATCTAATCTATCAAGAGATTTTGTTGGCTCTGTCTCCAAAATATGTCCCAAATCTGACCGATTTTCCCTCTCTCCACGGAAAACAGTCAGGATCTAAGCCAGCATCATTTCTTGCCTGGAGTATTGCAGTCGCTTCCCAAGTGCTCTGTTTCCACTCTTGCCCCACGTACAACCCATTCTCTGCATAGCAGACAGTGTTTTCTTTTCAAAACTGCGAGTCATATCAAATGGCTTCCTTGCTTAAACCCCCAAGAGCTTCCCATCACACTTAGACTAAAACCCCAGATCATTACCATGGCCTAGAAGGCTATTTATGACCTTACCATATCTCCTACTGCTCTCAGTTTTCCGTATTCTGTTCCAGCCCCCAACATATAAAACATACTCGCCTTAGAGTCTTTGTGCTGTCTCCTTCTGTCTGGAAAGCTCTTCCCCCAAATCTTGGATGGGTGCATTCCTTATTTCATTCAGGAACTTTCTGCTCAAAAGTTCCTGCCTCAAAGAAGGCTTCACAGAACAGTCTATCAAAAATACGTTGTATCTATCCGTCTCTATTCTCTCTTTTTTTTTCATCCCTCTCTCTTCTCTTAATCCAAGCTATGTTGCATTCATCCCTCTCTATTTTCTTCTTCTGCTTTATTTTTTTCATAGAACATACTATCCTCTGAAATACTACATTATATTATTTGTTTATGTGTTTTTTGGCTGTCTCTCCACTTAGACTATAAGCAACATGAAGGTAAAGGCTTTGTCTTGTTCACCAGGACAACCATAGTGCCGAGCACATAATAGGTACCCAGAAACACATGTGGGATGAATGAATCAGACATCCTATTTTACACAAGAGAACACTAAGGCATGAGAAGTGAAGTAATCTTGTCCAAGGTCACAGAGACAGAGTTTTAACTTGAAGTCACATCTCCATGGTATTTACTTTGTTTGAAATTACCCATACTCATGCACAATGCTTGTACAGAAAACCTCTGAGGTAAGACCATATCGCCAAGCTCTTTCATTATAAATAACAGCAATATAGTGCATAGCACAAAGCAAAGCCCAGTGGAAGCTCTAGCAATAAATTTCTAATGCACACACCAATGGATGAGATTTAATAGTTAGCTTTCTAAAGACAAGCTTGTTACCGAACCCACACTTCAACTGATGATGATTGAATTCGTCCTTAGACATGTCTTTTTTTTTTAATGGATATGTTAATTACAAATAACTCATCTTTTTGGATTGCTCATTACTTAAAGAAATGGAGAGACAAAGCAAGCATCCTTGCTACTGCCTCCCATAAATGGAAGTGAGGCTCAGACCTCCAGAACTGCACATTAATTTGACTTTTTAAAAATAGGGACCGACAACGTTAATAATTCAAGGCATACATGTCTCTATCTTTGCACATGAGCTTTTTTAATCTTTGGAGACTAGGAGAGAAATCATTTCTCTGGTACAAAGTAAAAGAAAGTTTTCTTTAATTGCAGTCTTTTGTAGCTAGCTCTGCCTCGTGATGCATTAGTGTCAAAAAGCCGTTTTCTCCCTGAGAAAAGGAAGGCTCTGCAGACCTAGGTCTGCACCACAGTCCAGAAAATGTCTGTCAACGTGCATGAAATTCTACTACTTCTGTTTCGTTTTTTGGAACTCTCAGGTATCCATCTTCAGTTATTTGTCCCTTTGAATGCAGATATCCAGGGCCTGAGGTCTCTCCCTTCTCAACCAGCACCACGCTTTAAAAGGTCAATGAAATCCAAAGGGATCTATTTGACCCATGGTGCTTTGATGGTATGAGTGTTGGCAAGGAATCATTTGTATCTGTAAGTGTTGCCTTATGGGCATGATCTCTGACTCTGTTGATGAAATTAGTCAGTTAAGAATTTTTTGGGGGCGCCTTGATGGCTCAGTCGGTTAAGCATCCGACTTTGGCTCATGTCATGATCTCACGGTTTGTGGGTTCGAACCCCGCGTCGGACTCTGTGTTGACAGCTAGCTCAGAGCCTGGAGCCTGTTTCAGATTCTGTATCTCCCTCTCTCTCCGACCCTCCCCTGCTCACGCTGCCTCTCTCTCAGAAATAAGTTAAAAAAAAAAAGAATTTTTGGAGTGAGAAGGTTGCCATTAGCATGTTTCCTCCTGGATTGACCTTTATTTACAGGACAGAGCAAAACACTGTATCTGGTGAAGGGGAAACGTGTGAGTGTGTGTGTGGAGAGAGTTCCAGGCTCTACTTTGGAAGGGAAGCTACCAACCAGAAGCATAAAGTCAAATTTTCGATGGTTGGTCACCAGTGAGATTATTTGAACATGCTTTCGCAAGCTGCATCATCCTTGGAGCCCATCGTGGGTTTTGTCCTCTATTTTTTTGTTTTGTTGTTGTTGTCTTCTATTTTAATTTTTTTTATTATGTTTTTATTTATTTCTGAGAGAGAGAGACAGCATGAGCAGGGGAGGGTCAGAGAGAGAGGGAGATACAGAATGTGAAGCAGGCTTCAGGCTCTGAGCTAGCTGTCAACATAGAGCCCGATGCTGGGCTCGAACCCATGAACTGTGAGATCATGACCTGAGCCAAAGTCAGATGCTTAACCGACTGAGCCACCCAGGTGCCCCTGTTATCTTCTATTTTAGAACAGGACCATTAAAAGAGTTTTAGAGTCAAGAGAAACCCGAGTCTAAATCCCAGGTTACTGGCTATGTGCTCTTAACGCAGGTTTTATAGCTTTTGTGTCTCCAGTTGCTTACCTGTAAAATGGAGATAATATTCGCTCCTGCCTCACAGGGTCTGTGAAGATTAAACGGACTGATGCTTGTGAAACGCTTTGCGTAGTACGTGACACATAATGCAATTCAGTACATGGGAACTACTGCTACTGTTGCCGGTGGCTCCCTTACGTGGTCTCATGATGTACCGCTGGTGGTCACCAGCTGTGGAACATCAGGAAGGTCACTTCACATCTCTGAATCTCAGTTTCCTCGTTCAAATAGGGATGACCATAGCGTCTACCTGAAATGGTTGTCGTCAGGATTACATAGAACGATCCCATAAATCTCAAAGTATATGGCGTGTTGTAAAGAAACATATATGCTGATGTCGTTCTTGTCGCTTTCCCATCTTCTGGACCAACCTACATCTTTTCTCTGAAATAAGAAACCTCTTGGGGCCCCTGAGTGGCTCAGTCGGTTGAGTGTCCGACTTTGGCTCAGGTCGTGATCTCACGGTTGGTGGGTTTGAGCCCCACGTTGGGCTCTGTGTTGAATGCTTGCTCAGAGCCTGGAGCCTGCTTCAGATTCCGTGTCTCCTTCTCTCTCTGACCCTCCCCACTTATGCTCTGTCTCACTCTATCTCTCGAAAAATAAATAAATGTAAAAAATTTCAAAAAAAAAAAGAAATCTCTTAGTAGGGAAAATAGAGGGCTGGGGGTGGGGGGGAGAATCTGAGCACATGGTGCCTATGTACAGAGAAAGGTGAGGGATTGAAAAAGAATCAAATATCATGATACAGGCCCATAATTCATACATAGGAAGAGAGTAGGAATTCAATTAAAACACTAAAATACATTTTTTATTTTCGTGTCGTAGGAAATGACGACAGAATGCGTCAAATTGGATTGAGAATGAAATTGAGACTAGAAATGATTCCACAACGTGATAAAACTGGAAGACTTGTCACAATAATTAAATTAATTCCCCCATCCCTTCTCCGGAATTGAAACCCTTGTCTGCTTTGAAGTCACTGGGAGTATTTGATCTACTCATGTGCCCCCGGCACAACCCTGTTCTCTGTCATCCTACTACACAATCTCACATATGCTCTTTGAGTCCTGTCCGTAGATCAAATGTTCCCAAACTAGTTACTCAGTTGAGATGCATTGGGAAAGTGCTTGCTGTTTGTGCTCTCATATGAAAAAAAAATATTCATCTCCTCAGTCACAACTGCACTTTCTGACTTAAAATGGGATACAGAAGAAATTAACAGGATAGATTTGAAACAATCAAGTGCCTATGTCCGTCAGAGCTGCCAATCTCGTGTCTAATCAATTGGATACTCTTTTGGAAATTGAAAGCTGATAATATTTTGGCGTGTGTCATTTATTAATGCTCGAAATGCCCTTTAATTCTGCTAACTTTTAGAACCTGTACAACAAACATTCTAGGCTGCGTGCTGCTTGTACTCAGTGGCGAAAATATCCAAACAAGATAAAAATACTTCCAAATACCCAAATGGCTGAGTTCTAGGGCTGGTGGGCCTTTAGAAATCTTGCATAATGTAGCTCATGGTTGAAAATAACATATTTTCCTATGAGTGATGGAAAATTCGATCTACCTAACTTTCTGTAAAGCCAAATGTTAAGTACTCAATTCCTACTTAAACTATTTTTCTAAGAACTCCTATTCCAGATACCTATTCCTGACTGCTCAGATGTATTTATGGTATTGATTTTTTACTAAGAGTAGTTTTATAGGAAACTGGTGACCCCGTGGACTCAAATGGTTTTTGCTTCTGCTGTTATTGGTTTTTGATCTTTGCAACTGGTTAGAAATAGAGAACCAAAAATCCAGCAGAACAGATTCAGACAGCTTAGGCAAAGTATAATTGGACTGTAACCCAAATCACAAGTCACAAGTCATAATTTAGCAGATGCTCAAAACAACCTTGGGAGAGAACCAAGAGGTTTTGTTCAAATAGTTATTTATTAGTAATAATAATCAGTTTGCACAAGGCTGCTTGTCTATATTCAGCTCTTTGACTTCTTTTTTCTAAATTGCTTTAATTTTTTTTAATATTTATTTTTGAGAGAGAGAGCACAAACATGAGTGGGGGAGTAGCAGAGAGAGAGGGAGACACAGAATCCGAAGCAGGCTCCAGGCTCCAAGCTGTTAGCATAGAGCCGGACACAGGGCTCGAACCCACGAACGGCGAGATCATGACCTGAGCTGAAGTCGGACGCTTAACTGACTGTGCCACCCAGGCACCCCTCTAAATTGCTTTTTATGTAGAAATAGAGGCTCTTACTTTGGGGAGTCTCATGATTGTTTTTTTAAATTGATTTTTATCTATATTTATGAAGGAGGTGAATGTTTTACCAGAAAACAAATGATTACTGGTGGTAATAAATTGTGGTTCCTAGCTTTGATTTTGTGTGTGTGTGGGTGGGGGGGGGGATTGGAGGGGTTGGTAATTGTTTACAAGGAAACATCACACTGTAATGAGTGCTTTTTAGTGGCTATCGCTGATGCAGCCGTTTAAAAGGGACAGAAATATTTGTTACATATCTTTATTTACACTTTCACTTTTTTATTGTTAAATGATACAAGGTGCAGTGAATACATAATGGATGTAATACTGCCACCTCTTGGTTATGTAAATGAGGCGCTCTGCAGTCATAATTCTCTGCCTTCAAATGGGAAAATGCAAGTGCTTAAAAGTCAACCAAGCCTTTTCTATTTTGGTTTAGCAAAAATAGTTGGAAATAAATATCTATGCGTGTGCGAATGCCTATGGAGCCTCCATAAAGTACATTATCTATGCATTAGAAGATATCTGTGACATTTTGTGCTGAAGCATTCCAGAAAACAATGTTCAGGCTTGGAATAAGTTTAGAGTGTCCTTTATTCAATCAAGATCAAGTTAATTTAATCTGTGTCTAAGTATGACCTAAAGCATAGAAATCCAATCATTTTTTGGTTTCTTTTTTCCAAAGAGCATTCCCTCCTCATCTTAATCAATTTTAATCACTTTAGCAAGGTATTAGATAACCAGATTACAGGCCAGGCAAGCTGGCATTTTCTTATTAAGGAAGGTCTAAAACCTTGCCTCAAAGTGCCCCAGGAACATAAAGGCTAGATAACTAATTTTTTTTCCTCCCTCACTCAGGTAAGGAGGAGCTTACGAAGACAACGTGCTGAGTTATCTTCCTGTGGTTGGATGGATGTGAATTTCAGTCACCTGTTTGAACAAAACGTGAGTTTCAGTCTCCTATTTCAACAAAAATGGTAAGAAATGACCACAGTGCTACATCAATACTGCTATCTGGGTAAATGCTTTACCATTTTAGTAACAGTCATGAAGGACTCGCTGCCTTTTCGTCTGTCAGGTAGTCAATGGTGCTCTTCTTCTAGCCAGACAATAATACGAATATGCTGTCATCCGGACACAAACGTGACGCTGTGACACCATCAGCGGTATAGACATACATGTGGCGACTGGTGAGGGCAGGAAGGACTCTGACACACTTCTGCTCGCCTGTTTCCCCCGGCAACAGAACACTGGCCCAGGACTGGGGACTCGGTGTATGTCTCTAGAATGGGTTGTATTCTGCATAGAAGCTTTAGGGAGAAAACCCAAATATCAAACCTGGAGGAGACCTTAGAGAACATCTAGTCCAACTCTCTTGTTCAAAAAAAGGAAAAACAGGGCTCCTGAGAGTAGATATGAACAGGTCACCCACCAGGGGGTGGTGTCGCAGGACCAGAAGCCCGGTCCTCCAACCGCAGGGCCGGTCCCCTTCCGCTCCACCGCGCTGTCTCTGGGCTCTTTAGTTCTGGCTTCAGCCTTCAGGTAGCTTCATTCGTAGCAAGTTGAGATCTGATTCCTTCTGAGTAGCTTTCCAGTTACAAGTGGTAAACGCTTTTAGGCCATGCTTTTGCACTCAGTGCTCTGCTCGGTGAATCCTGTTGGTTTTAGGACGCGGTTATAGCGACAGGAGGAGCTTCGAGGTCGGGGGTACTTTTCGGATCTACGACATAATCTCTTCCAGTTTTAGAAATAAATGGGTGCCCCTCAAATGACGATCTCCGGCAATTCACCAAAGAAGGAATTGAAGAACGTGGCCTCTCATCTTTACACAGCCATTGGAGAGACTGCCCCCTGGAGGGGAGGAGTGGACAAGTGTCTGGCAGGAAGTCTCCCAGCAGGATTCTGGTCTTTTGGAGGCTAGTGCGTCTCCTGTGACAGGCAGATACCTATTTAGCTGTCCCAGTGCGCCAACTGACAGGGCTTTGGGTAGAGAGAGTTTTTAAAGAGCGGAAGAAAATTTGAGACTAGATGGCGCCCCGTAGAGGTTTGGTAACCCTGAAGGGCAAGTCCTTAGGTAAGGTGACAGCCGGGGGAGGGGGCACTCCTCTTAAACTGAATGCCCATCAAAGAGCAGCTTTGTCTGCTTCCTGCTGTTGGCACTGACCAGCCTGGGGCCTGAATTGTGCAGCATTCAAGGTATCAAGATCAGGTAGAGCCCCAACCACATTATGTTCTTCTGGCCCAGCAACTAGTACTTGGCCCCCAAACTAAGGAAGAACATGGTATATTTGTTAGAACGACTCCGTTTACACAGGCCGCAGAAGCAACAGAGGAAAGCTCAGGAGAGGGACTACAGATCACGCATGCTTTAGGCCGTAATTTTGCACTGACCTCCGAGGAAGCAATTATTGTTGCGACTGTGACGCAGGAAAGGACTCTTTCTGTTATTTGGCCCCCATACGGGGTTGGGAAGGGAAGAGCTTTGAACTTCAGGTAATAAAGGTCTCCATCAGTGAGCTTGAGGCCTTCTCCTTCGCTCGGCAGCCAGCTGGACGGGGGCCGTGCAAGGCGGGCCAGAGCACATTGCTTCCATTAAGAGAGGCCAGGCACAACGTGGGCCCGGGGCACGATTCTAAACCTACATGTTGTAAATGTCATTATTGCATTTAATGGTCCTGGAACAAGCAAGAGAAAGAGGAAGACGGAGCCCATGTGTGAGCGGTGTAGGAGGTGTGTGTGAGAGGCGCTCTGGTTGATGTGTGGAAGTGTGATGGTGTGGGCCTGCATGTATTGTGTGTCTGTAGATGTCCTTTGGGTCTAGGGCGAAGCACTCGGAAGGGGTGGGAGTTATAGGAGGTGTGTGGTGTGTTTGCTGAGGAGAGGAAGGTGGGAGACATTCCACTCACCAATGGCTCAGGTGAAGAGGAGAGTGACTTAGTATTCAGCAATGGAATGGCTATGGGGCACTGAGGCACCTGATCTTTTGGGCTTTCTGGGACTCTAGAGGCACACATCATCCTAGAGTGAAATTCTGGACCTTTCCTAGCTTGCAGACCACAGATGACAATAACAGCTCCAATTTATTGAGCATTTACCATGTACTGTGCTACACTCTTTCCATGTATGAGTTCATTTTATTCTTATAACAATGCTGTGAAGTAGGCATCACTAATAGTAATAGGCATCACTAATAGTAAGACAACTACTTGTCCGGTTCCTGTGGATGAGAAAACTGAGGCACGGAGTGTAACTTCACCAAAGCTGCTCAACTAGTAAACAGCAGAGCCAGAGAGAGAGAGGGAGGAGGGGGAGGGAGAGAGAGATTCCCAAGCAGGCACTGCATTGACAGCGCAGAGCCCAACACAGGGCTCGATCTCATGGACTGTGAGGTCATGACCTGAGCCAAAATCAAGACTTGGACGCTTAACCAACTGAGCCGCCCAGGTGCTCCCAAAGTCCACTATTCTGAGGACCCCAGCCCTCTCCTATTACAGATGAGGAGTTGGAAGCCAGGAGAGGAGAGAGCGATTGCCTTGGGCCCAAGTAGTCATTGGTAGAGACTGTTGTTCGAATGCACTCTCCTCTTCCCTTGATGTTGGGCAGCCCATCTCCTGGGGGGAAGCATCTACTCCATGGGCACCATACACAGTTCTGGCTCTGCTACCATTAGCAGCCTTTCTTTCAGGGGCTTGAGCACAGTTGGTCAGGAACACAGTCCCTTTTCCAGTTTGAAGGCAAGTGGAATCATTCCATTTTGTTTCTCTTTTGTCATTCATGTCATGAATCGGGGTATAGTTTGCTTAAACCTGCACACATATGCACCTTTCTTTAAAGTACTCCCGTATAGGGGCGCCTGGGTGGCTTAGTCGGTTAAGCGTCCGACTTTCGCTTAGGTCATGATCTTGCGGTTCGTGGGTTCGAGCCCCGCGTCGGGCTCTGTGCTGACTGCCAGCTCAGAGCCTGGAGCCTGTTTCAGTCTGTGACTCCCTCTCTCTCTGACCCTCCCCTGCTCACTCTTTCTCTCTCCTAGAAATAATAAATTAAAAAAAATTAAAAAAAAATAATAAAGTACTCCCATATATCAGCCATGGAGTATTAGGCGGAAAGCCAGTTTGACAAATATAGTGAAACACCGCAGAGGACACTAATCCAGGAGGGTTATTGCCTTTTTTTTTTTTTTTAAATAACCAAAGTGCTAAGGCAGGATCTGTGATAAGACTGAAAGCTAAGCCATAGGAATATGAAGATTCATTTATGAATGGCTCTTGGTGATATGACAAAATGAAATGAAGTATAAGGAACAATAAAATTGCTTCTTAACTCTAAATTTTACACTGTGTAGCCATGTGTATAGGGTAAGCAAAGCAGGACCACAGCTGGTTGATCAGTGTTTTTGACCATCTTAATGGCGAAGTTGTAGGGATGGCTTGGACGCTGGAATAATTTACGCAGAGATTCAGCAAGGCTGCCGTGTCCCAAGTGACCTGCCGGGGGATAACGTAGCTGTAGCAGCGATGGTGAGGTATCCCCTCCCTAACTTTTGGAGCAGCATATGGCCCACGTCGCTGTCTACTAACTCGGAAATATGATGTTTTTAACCAAGAAGCAAATTCTAGACTTACCAGCAACCGATAACCAAGCCTAGCTTGTAAATCAGGACTGCACATTATGCATTTTCCTCTGGAAATGTGGCAAATGAGCCCAAAAATGAACTCACTATATAAATCAGGGGACAAGCCAGCTTTGCAGAGAACTGTCAGAACAGCCATGGGAGATAAAAGGAAGCTTATTTAAGAGGACAACCTTCATCTTATATGAGCTAAGAAGACAGAAGACTGGCACTTCTGGTGGGCACAGGCTCCTTTGTGCTGGTTTTTTTTTTTTTTTTAAACGCTCAGTAAAAGTGATACCAGGTAACTGCCCATCCCTGGCTGGAAATGAAGGTGGGGTGAGTGAGGGTGGGGCGGAGATTGACAGTGGCTTCTGACATACAGGAGAAATCCTATTTTAAGTCTTTCTTTTCAAAAAAAAAAAAAAACACAAGAATTTAATATCAGCTGTCAACAAGTAGACGGACAGGAAAAGGATGGGTACAAGGCGTTTGGAAGTTAGACAGGTTCCTCCCAAATATTTCCATTTCTACTTTCTGAAGCGCGAGGCTAATGTGCGGAAACACAATAGATTTGCAGCTGAGAGATTATGCTCCAGAGAGCTTAATTGCTCTCGCAAAATAACGAGGAGCACAACAGGAATTTGAAAATATCATGGCTGTTAGTCACGTCTTTTGATCTTTTTCTTTATGCGTTTCCTGACTCTTACAGTTTTCTGTAATAATCGTTACTGCTTGCTCTGTTAAGTAGGACAGCTTTTCGGCTACTGTACAGAAACCTTGGAGAGAAGGAATAACTGTACGGATCCCCAAAGCCTGAATGACCTTCAGCGGTGGTCAGATGCACTGTCCCGTTTGAGTTTCACAAGCATCTTTCCAGGTACATCAGGCAGACACTGCTATTACCATTTTCCAGATAGAAGACTGAGGCCCCAACGCATTGACTGACCAAGATCACCTTGTAAGTGCTAGAGGTAAATATATAGAAGGCACATCTTCTGAGTCTACTGTTCTATACCTGAAATGTGTCTGACCCCAGGGCAAATGGTGAAATGTAAGATAACTCAGAGATGTTTACCACTGGATACTGGAGAGCAGACTTCCACTGAGTGAAATGAATCTGCCATTCATCTTCCCAGTCTCCTTCAGTCCTCTGAGAGGGACTTTAAGGGGAGCCTGGGAAGGATCTTTTGTGTGAGCACAGCTCCCCCTGGCTGCAGTGGGCCAGGGCCCCATCTGGGACCATCTATATAATTTGTGAGGCCAAATGTAAAATGAAAATGCAAGGCGGGGCGCCTGGGTGGCTCGGTTGGTTAAGCGTCCGACTTCAGCTCAGGTCATGATCTCACAGTTAGTGGGTTTGAGCCCCGCATCAGACTCTGTGCTGACAGCTAGCTCAGAGCCTGGAGCCTACTTCAGATTCTGTGTCTCCCTCTCTCTCTGACCCTCCCCTGCTCATGCTGTCTCTATCTCTCTCTCAAAAATAAATAAAATATTGAAAAAAAAATGCAAGGCTCCTTAGGGGCGCCTGGGGGACTCAGTCGATTAAGCGTCTGGCTCTTGATTTCGGCTCAGGTCATGATCCCAGGGTTGTAGGATGGAGCCCCGTGTCAGGCCCTGGCAGTGCGGAGCCTGCTTGGGATTCTCTCTCTGCCTCACCTCCCTCATGCTCGCTCGCTCTCTTTCTCTCTCTCTCTCTCTCAATAAAGAAGAAAGAAAGAAAGAAAGAAGGAAAGAAGGAAGGAAGGAAGGAAGGAAGGAAGGAAGGAAGGAAGGAAGGAAAGAAAAGAAAGAAAAAAAGAAAGAAAGAAAGAAAGAAAGAAAGAAAGAAAGAAAGAAAGAAAGAAAGAAAAAGAAAATGCAAGGCTCCTTGTTCAAAAATCATTAACAATTTCAAGGCAGCAACAGCAGTGCATTTACCCAAGTCTGGGGCCCTTCTCAGCACCCGGGATGTGTGATGACCCAGGTTGCATGCCCAGGAAGCTGGCCCTGCCCCTGCCCAGAGCACTTGATTGTGAGTTTAAAAGACATCTTCCCAGGTACTACTACACCAAGGAAGGTGACCGGAAAGGGCCTGTCCTGTCCAGCCCAAAGTGCCTAAGAGAAACTGCTGAGGGAGTGTCTGTTTTTCCAAATATACAGAAGAGGAAAACCAGCAACAGGATTAAAAACAAATAACTGAAGCCCGAATGAAAGAAACAAGACATCTGGGTAAACACAAATGAGAGGGACAGAGGCTGATCAAATATGATGCGAGACGCAGACGAGGTGCTCAATATTTGTCCAAGGACTAACGGCATAGGGGCTGTGCCTTGTTCCATCCCCACCCCCAGCTCCTAAGCCCAGCAGGTTTTGTAATATGGAAATATGAGAAGATGGGGATTATGCGAATAAGTGATCTCAGCAGCTTAGAACCTGGGGTCAATATCCCTGGTGGAAGAAGCGATTTTCTACTAGGTCGAATCCTCCAAAGGCTGGGCCAGGGCAAGTTCTCAACGTGCTGGCTTCCCTGGGATTCAGGCATTTGAAGTCAGCCGCAGGGTGGGTCCCCCCACTGATGGCTCAGATCAAGGATTCTATCCGGTTGCTGCTGCTGAAAGGAAAAGTTACATGGGAGCGAGAAGCTTAATAGGAACAGAAATAGCTTCTTTCCTGTTGAAGTGGAAAACGGTATCTTGAGAGTCAGTTAAGAGTTCAGACCCAGGAATGAGGCCAACCTAGACTTGAGATCCTCCTCTGCGACCTAGGAACCTTGTGGTCTTGGCTAAGTCACTAATCTTTCTAGCATCATCTTCCTTCTCTAGAAAATGAGGATAATTCCTATCCCCCTAGGACGCTGTAAGAGATTAATGAGATCATTAATGTATGCAAATCGCTCAGCACGGTGCCTGGCATTGGGTAAGCATACAATAAATGCAATTGCTCTTATTATTGGTAGAATTAAATAAGCATTGCTGCTTTTAGGGCCAGATCTTCAGGCCCCTTCTCTCTCTTTTTTTTTCTTTCATCGTTTATTGCCAAGTTGGTTTCCATATAACACCCAGTGCTCATACCAACAAGTGCCCTCCTCCATGCCCATCACCCCCCTTCCCCTCTCCCTCACCCCCATCAGTCCTCAGTTTGTTCTCAGCATTCAAGAGCTTCTCATGGTTTGCCTCCCTCCCTCTCCCCAACTATTTTCCCCTTTTTCTCCCCCATGGTCCTCCGTTAAGTTTCTCCTGTTCCACTTATAAGTGAAAACATATGGTATTTGTCCTTCTCTGCCTGACTTATTTTGCTCAGCATAACACCCTCAAGTTCCATCCATTTTTCTACATATGGTCAGATTTCTTTCTTTCTCATTGCCATGTAGTATTCCATTGTATAGATAAACCACATCTTCTTGATCCATTCGTCCGTTGATGGACACTTAGGCTCTTTCCATGATTTGGCTATTGTTGAGACTGCTGCTGTTAACATTGGGGTCCATGTGCCCTATGCATCAGCACTCCTGTGTCCCTTGGGTAAATTCTTAGCCGTGCTATTGCTGGGTCATAGGGGAGTTCTATTGTGAATTTTTTGAGGAACCTCCACACTGTTTTCCAGAGGGGCTGCACCAGTTGACATTCCCACCAACAGTGTAGGAGGGGCCCATTTCTCCACATCCTCACCAGCATCCAGAGTCTCCTGATTTGGTCATTTTAGCCACTCTGACCGTTCAAGCACCTTCTTTAAAGTGTTTATGTAAAGTCTAGTTAGCTAACATGCAGTGTAATTGTAGTTTCAGGTGTACAATATATTGATTCATCGCTTCCATACATCACCTGGTGCTCATCAGAAGTGCCCTCCTTCATCCCCATCCCTTCTTTGATCTATCTCCCCACCTACCTCCCTTAAAGCCCAATTTTTTTTAACATTTATTTTTGAGAGATAGAGCATGAGCAGAGGAGGACAGAGAGAAAGGGAGATACAGAATCTGAAGCAGGCTCCAGGGTCCGAGCTGCCAAGCCCAGAGCCCGACATGGGGCTCCAACTCACAAACTATGAGACCATGGCCTGAACCGAAGTCGGCCACGTAACCAACTGAGCCACCCAGGTGCCCCGCCCAATTTTTAAAATATAATTTATTGTCAAATTGGCTTACCTGCAACACGCAGTGCTCATCTCAACAAGTGCCTTCCTCACTGCCCATCACCCATATTCCCCTTTTATCTCAGGAGTATTAATGATCCTAAAAAATAGCAACACTGTATGTTCTTTGGATGTCATATTTTAGGCTTGTGAAAGATGAGTGGATTTTCTGACATGACTTCAGGCATAGTTTAGAGAGAGTTTGGGGATCATTACAAAATTGTGTTAACAGAGCATTTTATTTTAAACTCATTTTGCGACACCTTTGTTTTTGCAAGTTTTCAGTTAAAATGCATTTATTTAATACGTAGGTTTTAATGACAGATACATAAGTGACAGTAATGACAATCATGTGAAAGAAATGACATGGGGCGCCTGGGTGGCTTAGTCGGTTAGGCGTCCAACTTTGGCACAGGTCAGGATGTCATGGTTTGTGAGTTCAAGCCCCACGTCGGGCTCTGTGCTGACAGCTCAGAGCCTGGAGCCTGCTTTGGATTCTGTGTCTCCCCCTTTCTCTGCCCCTCCCTCGCTCATGCTCTGTCTCTGTCTCTCCCTCTCAAAAATAAATAAGCACACACAAAAAGAAATGACATATAGGGGTTAAGTCTGGAAGGGAAGGTGGAAAACAAAAAGGGCTTACTGTCAGGGGCAAGAACTGATTTTTTAAAAAATTCACTTTAGGGCACCTGGGTGCCCCAGTCGGTTAAGTATCTGACTCTCGATCTCATCTCAGGTCATGATCCCACAGTTTGTGAGTTCAGCCCTGTATCAGGCTCTGTGCAGACAGCACAGAACCTGCTTGGGATTCTCTCTCTCCCTCCCTTACCTGCTTGCTCTCCATCTCTCTCTCTCAAAATAAATAAAACTAAACGTAAAAAAAAATTTTTAACTCACTTTAATGTAGAATTGTTTATCTAGCAAGAAATGGTGTTTTAGGTGTATTTAGGTTTAAAGAAGTCAAGATATTCACAGGAATATAAGACATACTCATGCATAATTAAAAGAAGAAATCAATATTCACCTTGTTCTTATATTTCCTTTAAAACATAAAACTGGAAGAAGAGGTCAAATGCCCCCCAATTACCGAAGAATTGCCTATTGATTTTAAGTGAACAACATTCTTTGATCTTTGTGTTTAAAATGTAGTGTATGGTTTTTCCATAAATACCCACACTGAAACAAGGGCTCCAGCTTTACCCATTTCTTCTCCCTGAAACCCACATCTCCAGGCTTTGGTTCCATATGTACATCTATGCGATCATTCCCCCACCATCTACCACGAGCAAATCATACCTGGAAGTCGAAGGAATACTTCCAAAAATCTTTTTGCAAAGTTTATCCATCCCTTTTTCCTTTCACACATCCTCAGTGGTACCCAAGGGGCTGTAGGATAAAGTACAAACTCCTTATTTAATGTGTCATCTGTGCTCTTTCACAGTTGGGCTTTTCATTGTTTTTTTTTTTTTTTTAATGTTTAATGTTTATTTTTTGAGAGACAGAAAGACCAAGCATGAGTGGGGCAGGGGCAGAGAGAGAGGGAGACACAGAATCTGAAGCAGGCTCCAGGTTCCGAGCTGTCAGCACACAGCCCGACATGGGGCTCGATCTCATGAACCATGAGATCAAGACCTGAGCTGAAGTCAGACACTCAACTGACTGAGCCACCCGGCCCGGGCGCCGCTCGTTGTCATCTCCTACAATGTCATAGTAGGGGCTCCTGGGCAGCTCAGTCGGTTGAGCATCTGACTCTTGGTTTCTGTCCATGTCACGATCTCACGGTTCATGAGATCGAGCCCCAGGTCAGGTTCTGCAAGGATAGCACAGAGCCTGAATGAGGTTCGCTGTCTCTCTCTCTCTGCTCTTCCCCACCCGGCCCGCCTCAAAATAAATGAACTTAAAAAAATTTTTCAAGTACACCTCCTTTATTGTTTCCCCAGCCTGACCTCCCAGTTATTCAAATTGCAGCCTGGGACCAGCATTCTGCGGGAAAGCTGCCCTTTCTCTTCAGGCCCTTGGGATCTCTGTGTTTATCACCTCCTCCGCACACCGATGTACTTGAATGTTCTTGGCCCTGAGCACATTGCCACCTGCTGCGTGCCCTTCATTTCTGTCCTAACACAAATGCTTCCTCTTTTCCCCATCCAGCAGGGCAGGCACACATCAGTGTTGATGATGATGATGGTGGAGCAATTACTGGGGGGAAAATGGATGGACAAAAAGCCCTGATCTTTTTCCCTTGGTGTGGCCCCAAGCTGTTACTTACAGTCTCAGTTGAAAGCATACACTTGTGTACTTGGCTACTATGTTACCTGTAATTGTTCTCAAGTCATTTTCTCACCGGAGTGCTTTCTTCCCAACGAGCATCTCAGTTCCCCAAAGGCAAGACTGTCTACTTCCTTTTGTTTTTCTTCACCTTGCATAATATTGGACTTGGCAGGTCAAGCCAGAAGTTCAGTTAAAGCTTTTTGCCTAACTAACTGTAAGTGATCAAGAAGGGAGGCATCGATAGCACCTGAAAGGTTAAAAGTGTTAGCCGGACTCCCTAGATACTTCCTTCCAAGTTTATTTTCATTGGCAATGGTACATACAGCAGCTTGGCACAAAGATGAGTCTTGATTAAAAAAAAAAAGAATGCCTCCCCCCACCCCCACCATTAGGGGTATGTGAGTAGGGGTCAATCATGGTGGTGGTGGAATTTTTTGGAAGATAAGGTGTTAAACTTGAGGTAGAATACAGCTTAGTCTGAAATGCATTTAATCAACGAGAACTTTCCAGAAGGAGTGAGATTGAAGGCGGGGTTGGGGCACCAGTGTACTATGGTGAGAAAAACCCTTGACTAGAAGTCAGAACACCTAAGCTCTTATCTGGTCGTATACTGACTGACCTGCATCTCTGTATAATTCTAGCTTTAATTTTGTCACTGGAGAAATGAGAATGTTGGTCTTGCTGAAGTTTCTAGAATCTCAGAATTCTTAAACGACCCAATGAGCTATTTAAACCTTCCCTCCAACATCTGAATCGATGAGCCACTGAGCTGTTGCTTGTATACCTCCTGTGAAGGGGCTCTCACAACCTACTGAGAAAGCCCATTTGCCTTTCATGCAACTTTAATTCTTGAGCGCTCTTGTTTTCTCAGACGATGTCTTTGGTGGCCGCTGACCTTTGGAATTGGATGAGATGACGGGTAATTTGGCAGATCAAATTGGAGGCTACATCAGACACAGGAGAATAAACACTGTGTTCTGGGGAGGGGGTGGAGGAGTCAAGAAACCCTCCAAGAAGTGAGTTCACAAAAAGGTGAGGGAAGAAGACAGAAATATCAGATAATGATGCAGAGGGTCAGAGAGGCAAGAAAAATGTGGGGGGAAAGGATGTCATGGAGAAGCTGCTAAGACAAGGAGCATAAGACCGAAAAGAAGGTTGGGGTGCCTGGGTGGCTCAGTCGGCTGGGTGTCCGACTTCAGCTCAGGTCATGTACTCGCAGTCCGTGGGTTCAGGATCCACATCCGGCTCTGTACTGACAGCTAAGAGCCTGGAGCCTGTTTCGGATGCTGTGTCTACCTATCTCTCTGCCTCTCCCCAGCTCGTGCTCTGTCTCTCTCTGTCTCAAAAATTTAAAAAAATGTTAAAAAAAATTTTTTTAATTAAAAAAAAAAAAAGACCACAATTCATTGACACGGGGTGGGCCGGGCGGTCTTCCATGGCCGCAATGACTCCCATACCCTCATGTTCTTAGAGCATCACCGAGCACATACCGGCTCTCAAGGAAATCTGAAGCCTAGTTCACAACCTCCAGTGCTGTGTGTAAACAATCAGGTCTGCTTCCCCCGGGGTTTCTCTAATTTGGCCAAGTGTCTAAATGAGTAGGAATCGTGCGATAGCCTCATAACTTTGGTTTCTGCTGGGCCTCCACTCTCCCAAAGTGCACCTTTCCAGCACCCCGAGAACGGTGATCACGAGGGCCCAGGGAGTCTTTCTGCCTCCAGACTACCTTGTCGTCTTGTTGCAGTTGCCGTCACCCTATTGACACTGTCCCTGAGTCACTGGATGTCTGAATGTGCACGCCAGCTGCGTGGGAGGCAGTCTCTTGAGGTGCTGAGGGCAGACAGCCTGAAAGGAAATATGTGCTCCAGCCATCCGGACCGGGCTGCCGGGAAGGTGGTGGGGCTGGGGCAGTGCCGGGGAGTGGGGGGGGGGGGGTGGTGTGGGGCGCTAACCTTTACTGAAACCCTGGCTGTGATGTGTCAGGAGCAGTGCTAAACGCGTGCGTCTTCTCATTTCCTCTCCATGGGACTGCTTTAAACCAAGTGTTATTATTATCGCCATTTACATTCATTTATTCATCCATTTAGTGAACACGCATCATTACATACCTTGTTTGATGAGGAAGCGGAGCCTGGGGGTGGGGGGGGGGGGTGACTTGCTGGCGGCCACAGAGCCGGCACTTTCTGGCTTGCCCCCCGTCTGTGCTGAAATAATATCGAAAGCATGTCATGGGGAGAAGGGTAAAGCAGCTTCTTTCCTTAGCTCTTAGAAGTGTAGACTGTACAACATTGACTGTGGTGAGAAAGGCAAAACAAGTCAGATATTTAGGGGGTGGGATTTTTCTATTACTTGGTTGAGGATTATGGAGCAGCCAGGAAACTCAGTCAAGTCCAATGAATGCGTTTACCCCCGCGGATCTCTGTGATGCTCTGCGAAGCTTCGAGGCCTTCAGGTTGTTTGGGCACAAGGCAGCCCATGAGCTTAGGCATCAGAAAACTGGAGATCTGCTGTTCCCCTCCCCCCCCCCCCCCCCCGCAAGGCCTCAGGAGGCTGACATTGACCCCGGCCATGCCTTAGCCAAGTGAAAGCTCATAAAGCTGTGGAGTGAGTGAAATGAAGCCCAGGACTTCTGCTGCCTTGAAGCTGGGGCTTGGCCCTGCCCGATCCTTGGGGCATTTGGTTAGAGATTTGGTGGAGGCCGGGGGTTTCAGTATGCCTCCCCTTCCCTTACCAGCTCAACCAGAATCAAGGGGCTGCTGGTTCCATTGAAGAGGATTGCAGGTAAAAGAAAAGATTCATCTCTAGAAACAATAGGCCCGGAGTCCTCAGGGGTTGTGAGAAAGGGGCTGCTATTAATTTTCTGTAGGTCCTCGGGTTCCTGATGGGGAAGGAGTAAGGGAGGTCATGACTGAGAGGGGATATCTTAGCAGCAAGTCCCCAGGGAAGAGGAGGCAGCCAGATGGCACGTATGCACTACAGTCCTCACGGAGGTCAGGGGAGAAGGGAGTCCTGGGGCAGGAGCGGGGACAGCTTCACGCTTCGAGAAATAGCACATAAGGAGGAATATGTGCAAAGTGACTCCTGGGTACCCGGCACCGTGCCAAATGTTAGGCACGCTCTTTCACTGAATCCACCTATGAACTCTATGCATGAGCTCTTCCTATCCGGTTTTGTAGATCAGAAAAGCGAGGCTCAGAGATGTGAAGTCACTAGCCCAAGGACACACAGCTAGCGAGTGGCCAAGTCCAAGAGTGAAACCCAAGTCTGTTTCACTTTATGGTTCTTATCACTGTCTCGGCTGCCTTTGAGGGCAGGGAGCTAAAAGTGCTGAAGCACGTGTACCTCCACCCAGAGTCCCATCATCATCACTGAGAGAGCAAGAGGCAAGCCCGGCCCCTGGGGGAGAGGTGGGATGAAGAAGGCAGCTGAATGATGCAGAATGCTGCGGAATGCTGAGCGCATTCGGGCTGATCAACATCCCCCCGCGCCCCAGTGGCCGCCGCACTCCCAGGAAAAAAGCAGGCAAAGGCCAGGAGAGTTCGCACTCGATACTGAACAAGCAAGAGCAAGGGTCTGAGGTCATGAGCACACGATTTTCCTGGCCATTTTCACACAGTTCCTGCTGCGGGAAGAGAGTCCTTCACATCGCAGATGCTGCCTAATGAGACTACGTACCACAATGCGGCAAAGGGCTCTCGAATCAATAGTGCTTTCTGGCGTACACCTCCTGGGTAAGCACTTTTGCAAGGTGGACATAAAAATAAATGTGCAATGTAATATTTAAGAGTAACCTTTAGCTATTAAGCTGATTGCCTATCAAGCCGTTACCTTTGCGATAGAAGCCCGCTAATTTACGCTCGCATAAAATCCCAACAGGCAGGTACATCATGCAACCTACCCAAAATTTAACTGCCAAAGGAAGAGAAAGGGGGATATAGGTGGGGAATGTCTGTGGCCTTTACTCAGGAAGCAGCATAAAGGACTTCGGTCTCTGACTTTCCACTGTCCTAATGAACAGCAGTGAAATGTCTGTTGCCTTTCCGTGTTTCTGCATTTATGTGCTTGCCCATTATTCCAATTGAAGCAGACCTTTCAGCCCTCTTTCTGTTCTCTTACCAATCAATTCTTCATGCGGATTATTATCTGACCCAACAGCCACTCTCATTTTTTTTTTAATCTTTTCCCAGCAAGGAGAAAATTCTTCACATGCTTAATTATCACCTTTCTAGCCCATGTCCAGAGATCTCCCAGGATTTCTGATACAGCACATTCAAAAAATGATGCCAGGGGGTCGGGGGCTGGGTAAAACAGGTGAAGGAGATTAAGAGGCACAAACTTCCAGTTAGAAAATAAATAAGTCGCGAGGATGAAAAGTACAGCGTAGGGAATGTAGTCAATAATATTGTAATAACTTTCTATTATAACTTTCACGTAACTAGACTTATCGTGGAGAGCATTTTGTAATGTACGTGAATGTCGACTTGCTATGTTGTACACCAGAAACTAATATAATATTGTATGTTAACTATACTTCGATGAAAACACAAAGAACAGAAAGAAACAAAAAGAAACAAAAAATGATGTGATTTTTTTTTTCAGCAGACAGAGAGGACAAGCCCTGAATCTGTCCCTGGTCCTTCAGCTGGCCTGATGAACGGGGGCATTTGAAAACCCTGTCCCATCCCTGAGCATTTCTGCCCATAGTCTCCTCACAGATCCTTAAAACAAAAATTGAATGCTCAATGATGAGAAGCACCTGATTGTCTATTCTAATCCTCACCAGTCATCTATGGCTTTTCAAGTCTCGCCTTGCTGGCCCAGATTCCAAATACATACATACGTGTATACATTCTTATGGACATACATACGTACTCATGAAAGGCAGCCTTCACTTCCATGCTTGAAAAAGATAAATTCTTAGCTATGAACTATACAATGGAATACTACATGGCAATGAGAAAGAATGAAATCTGGCTATTGGTAGCAATGTGGATGGAACTTGAGGGTGTTATGCTGAGCGAAATAAGTCAGACAGGGAAAGACAGATACCATATGCTTCCACTTACAGGAGGATTAGGAGAAACATAATGGAGGACAGTGGGGGAAAAGAAGGGAAAAAATAGTTAGGGAGAGGGAGGGAGGCAAACTATGAGAGACTCTTGAATACTGAGAACAAACTGAGGGCTGATGGGGGGGGAGAAAAAAGGGGGGTGATGGGCATGGAGGAGGCCACTTGTTGGGATGAGCACTGGGTGTTATATGGAATCCAACTTGACAATAAACTATGAAAGAAAAAAAAGAAAAAGATGAATTCTAAGCATCAGACCAGGCTAACTGTGCTCTATGAAAGAATGATATGAACATGCGTTTATTGAGCACATACTATGGGCCAGGCCAACTGTCAAAGTGTTTTCCTAACATTATTGGATTTGAGCCTCGCATTTTATTTATCACCATTTCACATATGGGGGAAATTGAGACTCAGGGAGTCTAAGTAATTTGCCCAAGTTCACACAGCCAGTAAGCCAAAGAACTTGGCCCATAGCCCAGGTTTCTCTGACCCACTGTACAGATTCTTTAGTTATTGATTTCACTGCCTACAGAAAATATGGCAACCCTACTCAAGATTTGGTGGGTTACTCAAGGCTCCATCAACTCCCACTGGGGAACAAATGATCCAAGTACAGGTCTCATGCAGTGACCAGCAAACACTCTAGTAGAATAATAGTTGCCTCACATAGCACTGTATCCATTTGATGTCTTCAACTGCAGATGTATTGGTGTAGTTTACTACAGTGCCATTAGAAACCTCTTCTGTAAGGGGCTGCCTGGGTGGCTCAGTCGGTTGAGCGTCCGACTTTGGCTCAGGTCATGATCTCAGAGTTCGTGGGTTTGAGCCCCGCGTCTCTGCTGTCTGTACAGACCCTACTTCCGATCTCTCCCCCTGCTTCGGACCCTCTGTCTCCCCCTGTCTCTGCCCTTTGTGCATTCGCTCTATCTCTCTCAAAAATAAACACTTAAAAAAAGAGAAAACTTCTCTATGCAGTCTGTATTGTTTCATAAATTAGTTATTCACCTACACTGATGTGGCTTAAAGACAGTTGGGCGAATTAATGGCCAAAAACGTGTACGTTTTTCAGTGAGTTTCTCTGAGGATAATCAAGAACACAGAAGGAAAGAAAGCAATTGCTCAACCAGATTATGAGCTTTAAGTGGAGCTTTTTCAGAGCAGGGACACAATGAATTAGTACAGGAGCTAACCAGATGGTGGGGAAAAGGCATTGCTTGACTCAAGGGTCTCTCAGGAGAGGTAAGGAGACAGGTTTTCTGAAATTCATAAACTAACCCAGCTGTTCTCTTTAGGCTCCCTGGCTGCAGTAGAG
Source organism: Hyaena hyaena (assembly GCF_003009895.1). NCBI lineage: Eukaryota > Metazoa > Chordata > Mammalia > Carnivora > Hyaenidae > Hyaena > Hyaena hyaena. The sequence goes on along the minus strand of NW_024083021.1, from coordinate 2,512 downwards.
TATCTGGAGCTAAACTAAATATTGAGCCTGAAAATCTACCCATCCACACAATGACATAAATCCTTTCACTGTAATGTTAAAAATGTTAGAGGTTAAAAAGTTACTTGAATGATGTGCATTTAGTTGAATCTCTTTATGGCATCAATGGGGAAGAAACTCATGATGGAGTTATAAGCTAATTGTGAGATGTTGGACTTTTACATAGATAAGTACTCTTCAAACCTTAATGTGTCTGCCAGTAGCATGGGATCTTGTTGAAAATGTAGATTTTCATCCAGCTTGTCTGGGGTGGAGCTTGAAATTATGCATTTTTAACATGTTCCCATGTTATGCTGGTGGCAAGGATCATTGTAACTTCTCAGGAGTCAGCTGGTTGAGTGAAGGGCCGCCTATGCCGGGGGAGGATACTGCTGTATATTAGTGTCGAATGTAAAACATGGACCTTTTTTAAAAAAATTGATCATATGGACTTCATCAAAATTAAATTTTTTTTGCCTATCAAAAATATGAAGAAAATGACAAGCCTCAGAGTTGGAGAAACTATTTGTGACACATATATCTGATAAAGGTCTTGTATGAAGTATGTATAAAGAACTCCGACTACTCAAAAATGAGATAACGACCCAAGAAACGTGGACAAAAGACGTGCATCGACTCTTGACAAAAGAAGATACATGAATGGCCAGTAAGGACTTGACAAAGTGCTCAACGTCAATAATCCAGAGGCAACCATGATGAGACCCCATTTCACATGTGAGAGAGACAGGAAATGCCGGCAAGGATGTAGAACAACTGGAAAGCTCAGATAAAGACTTACAACCACTTTAAAAAACTGGCAATTTCTTGTAAAGTTAGACACATATCTTCCCAATGTCCCAGAAATTCCACTATTCAGTGTGTTGTATTCAAGAGACGAAAAACATGTCTACAAAGACTTGGACAAGAACCTTCATAGCTGCCTTATTCATAAAAATATCAAAGAGTGGCAGCAACATAAAACTTCACCAGCAGGGGGATGGAAAACAATCTGTATTATATTCATCCAATAAAATACTACTGATCAGTAAAAAGGAATGCATTGCTAATATATGCAACAACATGGATGGGTCTCAAAGCCATGATGAAAAGTGGAAGAAGTCAAACACAAAAGAGTAAATACTTTATTTAGATTTCCATGTATATGAAATCCTACAAAAATAATAAAACTAATCTTTTGGGACAGATATCAAAAAATGGTTACCACTGAGTGGTGACAATTGATTTGGAAGGGGTACAAGGGAATTTTCTCAAGTGGTGCACATTTTCTATATCTTGATTCGCTGGCACTTACTGGGATATATATGACTGTCAAAATTCATCAACTTGTATACTTAATATTTTTGCATTTTATGTAAATTATACCTCAGTTTAACAAACTCATTTTAGGGGCACCTGGGTTGCTTAGTCTGTTGAGCATCTGACTTTGGCTCGGGTCATGATCTCAGGGTTTGTGAGTTCAAGCCCCATAGCGGGCTCACTGCTGCTGTCAGCACGGAGCCCGCTTCGGATCCTCTGTCCCCTCTGTCCCTCCTCCCCCACTCACACGTTTTCTCTCTCTCTCTCAAAAGTAAATAAAAAATCTTTAAAAAATTAAAAAAAACATTTTACTTCAGAATGGTTCACAAAAACTTTTAATAATTTTCACAAATGATCAAAAATTATGAACTTCCCAGCACAATGAAGTTCTCAAGCCCTTTCCTTCCAAGTAGAATCAGTGATAATATTGACATACATATTGTCTACTTTTAATGAACATTTCCCTCTAATTTCAAAGTCATGTTGTTAATGAAGAAATCGCTGAAAAACATAAAGAAGGATATAAATGAAATAATCCTTTTTTTTCCACAGAAAGTCACTATTACTGTTTTGCTATATAGCCTTCCAAAAATATTTTCTCTTCATATTTATAAATTTTCAAACCTTATCTGAAACTTATTACTTATCATGATTTTTCAATTTTGAAAACTTTCCCACGTTAATACTTTTCACTGGAATAGTTTTTAATGGCTGAATAGAATTCTATCGTATGGATATACTATGATATTTTTATTCAATATGCTATGAATGGATATCCTAAGTTTTCCCACATTTCTATTACTGATAATACAAAGATAGGCATTCATGTCACCCATTATTTGTACACATTCCTGATGATTTCTTGAGAGTAAATTTCAGTCAACATTAATATCAAGTCAAAGAATTAGCATAATTTTATAATGTTTATTAATAAATGAATTCCCTTCCAGAAAGATTGATTCACTTACAGTCCTACTAAATATATATACTAAGAATTATTTATCTCATTGGTTTACATACAGCATTGGCAAAACTATATATACTGTCAATTTTTTGTCATCTTGATATAGTAACTCATTGTTTTAATTTTCCTTTCATTGATTGTTTTGTGGTTGAACATTTTTTTTTTACATTTTTTTGGTCACTTTTACATTATTATTTCTTTTTTTTTTTTTTT